>NC_135966.1:52597188-52897188 GCF_053455715.1 Rhinoraja longicauda
ATAGAGAAGGGGCCTCCACACGTTTCAGCATGAGGGCCACATTATATATTTGGGACGTTTTTGTGGGCCGAAGGGAAAAATAAAGAAGTGTGAGTTTTATAAATTTAATGAACTCAAAAAACTTTAGACTAGGTTACATTCGATTAGATTAGGAAAGGTTAAACTAGGTTAGGTTAGATTAGGTTAGTTTACATTAGGTTTATATGGCAACCAATAAATAATATTACATTTTTTAAAAGAGCTTGAAATATTGAAATATATATATATATATATACTGTATGTAGTCTACAATTATTTATAAAACAGAAAAAATACAGTGACCACCACTGGGGGAGAGAGAGAGAGAGAGAGAGAGAGAGAGAGAGAGAGAGAGAGAGAGAGAGAGAGAGAGAGAGAGAGAGAGAGGTAGAGGGGGGAGGAGAGAGAGTGGGGGGGAGGGGAGAGAGTGGGGAGGATGAGAGAGAGTGGGGGGAGGGGAGAGAGTGGGGGGGGAGAGAGTCGGGGTAGAGGGAGCAGCGGGTGAGAGCGGGAGCGCAGGGAGGGGGAGGGTGTCAGAGGGTCACTTGTGGGGGCTGCTCCCACCATCACTCTATCCCTCTCTTTCCCCTCTCCCTCTCTCCCAAAGCCAGCGAGATCTGCGCCGCTCCTCCACTCCAAAGGGAATACAGGAGATATTGCAAAAGACTCTCGGAAGAATGGGAACAGAAGTTCTAGAGCGGAAAAGAAATTAAGGGCAGGGCCAATTGTGAACGATGTGAGAGAGGAGGTAAATACAGAAGTTAAAGTGTTGTACTTAAATGCGCGTAGTATAAAAAATAAAGTGGATGAGCTTGAGGCTCAGTTAGTCATGGGCAAGTATGATGTTGTAGGGATCACTGAGACATGGCTACAAGAGGACCAGGGCTGGGAACTGAATATTCAGGGGTACACAACGTATAGAAAAGACAGACAGGTGGGCAGAGGGGGTGGGGTTGCTCTGATGGTAAGGAATGATATTCATTCCCTTGCAAGGGGTGACATAGAATCAGGAGATGTTGAATCAGTATGGATAGAAATGAGAAATTGTAAGGGTAAAAAGACCCTAATGGGAGTTATCTATAGGCCCCCAAACAGTAGCCTCGACTTAGGGTGCAAGTTAAATCAGGAGATAAAATTGGCATGTCAAAAATGTAATGCTACGGTGGTTATGGGAGATTTCAACATGCAGGTAGACTGGGAAAATCAGGTTGGAAATGGACCCCAGGAAAGAGAGTTTGTAGAGTGCCTTCGAGATGGATTCTTAGAACAGCTTGTACTGGAGCCTACCAGGGAGAAGGCAATTCTGGATTTAGTGTTGTGTAATGATCCTGATCTGATAAGGGGACTAGAGGTAAAAGAGCCATTAGGAGGCAGTGATCACAACATGATAAGTTTTACTCTGCAAATGGAAAGGCAGAAGGGAAAATCGGAAGTGTCGGTATTACAGTATAGCAAAGGGGATTACAGAGGCATGAGGCGGGAGCTGGCCAAAATTGATTGGAAGGAGGCCCTAGCAGGGAAGACGGTAGAACAGCAATGGCAGGTATTCCTGGGAATAATGCAGAGGTTGCAGGATCAATTTATTCCAAAGAGGTGGAAAGACTCTAAGGGGAGTAAGAGACACCTGTGGCTGACAAGGGAAGTCAGGGACAGCATAAAAATTAAGGAGAGGAAGTATAACATAGCAAAGAAGAGTGGGAAGACAGAGGATTGGGACTCTTTTAAAGAGCAACAAAAGTTAACTAAAAAGGCAATACGAGGAGAAAAGATGAGGTACGAGGGTAAACTAGCCAATAATATAAAGGAGGATAGCAAAAGTTTTTTTAGGTACGTGAAGAGGAAAAAAATAGTCAAGGCAAATGTGGGTCCCTTGAAGACAGAAGCAGGGGAATTTATTATGGGGAACAAAGAAATGGCAGACGAGTTAAACCGTTACTTTGGATCTGTCTTCACTGAGGAAGATACACACAATCTCCCAAATGTTCTAGGGGCTGGAGAACCTAGGGTGATGGAGGAACTGAAGGAAATCCACATTAGGCAGGAAATGGTTTTGGGTAGACTGATGGGACTGAAGGCTGATAAATCCCCAGGGCCTGATGGTCTGCATCCCAGAGTACTTAAGGAGGTGGCTCTAGAAATAGTGGAAGCATTGGAGATCATTTTTCAATGTTCTATAGATTCAGGATCAGTTCCTGTGGATTGGAGGATAGCAAATGTTATCCCACTTTTTAAGAAAGGAGGGAGAGAGAAAACGGGTAATTATAGACCAGTTAGTCTGACATCAGTGGTGGGGAAAATGCTGGAGTCAATTATAAAAGACGAAATTGCTGAGCATTTGGATAGCAGTAACGGGATCGTTCCGAGTCAGCATGGATTTACGAAGGGGAAATCATGCTTGACAAATCTACTGGAATTTTTTGAGGATGTAACTAGGAAAATTGACAAGGGAGAGTCAGTGGATGTGGTGTACCTCGACTTTCAGAAAGCCTTCGACAAGGTCCCACATAGGAGATTAGTGGGCAAAATTAGGGCACATGGTATTGGGGGTAGGGTACTGACATGGATAGAAAATTGGTTAACAGACAGAAAGCAAAGAGTGGGGATAAATGGGTCCCTTTCGGAATGGCAGGCAGTGACCAGTGGGGTACCGCAAGGTTCGGTGCTGGGACCCCAGCTATTTACGATATACATTAATGACTTAGACGAAGGGATTAAAAGTACCATTAGCAAATTTGCAGATGATACTAAGTTGGGGGGTAGTGTGAATTGTGAGGAAGATGCAATAAGGCTGCAGGGTGACCTGGACAGGTTGTGTGAGTGGGCGGATACATGGCAGATGCAGTTTAATGTAGATAAGTGTGAGGTTATTCACTTTGGAAGTAAGAATAGAAAGGCAGATTATTATCTGAATGGTGTCAAGTTAGGAGGAGGGGGAGTTCAACGAGATCTGGGTGTCCTAGTGCATCAGTCAATGAAAGGAAGCATGCAGGTTCAGCAGGCAGTGAAGAAAGCCAAAGGAATGTTGGCCTTCGTAACAAGAGGAGTTGAGTATAGGAGCAAAGAGGTCCTTCTACAGTTGTACCGGGCCCTGGTGAGACCGCACCTGGAGTACTGTGTGCAGTTTTGGTCTCCAAATTTGAGGAAGGATATTCTTGCTATGGATGGCGTGCAGCGTAGGTTCACTAGATTAATTCCCGGAATGGCGGGACTGTCGTATGTTGAAAGGCTGGAGCGATTGGGCTTGTATACACTGGAATTTAGAAGGATGAGGGGGGATCTTATTGAAACATATAAGATAATTAGGGGATTGGACACATTAGAGGCAGATAACATGTTCCCAATGTTGGGGGAGTCCAGAACAAGGGGCCACAGTTTGAGAATAAGGGGTAGGCCATTTAGAACGGAGATGAGGAAGAACTTTTTCAGTCAGAGGGTGGTGAAGGTGTGGAATTCTCTGCCTCAGAAGGCAGTGGAGGCCAGTTCGTTGGATGCTTTCAAGAGAGAGCTGGATAGAGCTCTTAAGGATAGCGGAGTGAGGGGGTATGGGGAGAAGGCAGGAACGGGGTACTGATTGATAGTGATCAGCCATGATCGCATTGAATGGTGGTGCTGGCTCGAAGGGCTGAATGGCCTACTCCTGCACCTATTGTCTATTGTCTATTGTCTATTGTCTCTTCCCCAGCCCCGTCTCCCTCTAACGCAGCGAAATAAGAACAAACACAAGTGTAATTGTTGTTCAGAAGCCCCACATCCCCGGGGTGAGCGGCGGCGGTGGCGGCGAGGAGGGAGGAGGGAAGTTTCACTTGTGTTTGTTCTTATTTCACTGCGTTCAAGGGAGACGGGGCCTGAGAAGAGAGTGGAGGAGCGGCGCAGATCTCTCTGGCACTGGGAGAGAGAGAGAGAGGGAGGGAGAGAGAGAGGGAGGGAGAGAGAGAGGGAGGAAGAGAGAGAGGGACGGAGCAGCCCCCGCTGACACCCTCCCCCTCCCCGCGCTCCCGCTCTCACCCACTGTTCCCTTTACCCCGACTCTCCCACTGATTGTGGATGATCAGCCATGATCACAATGGGCCGAATGGCCTCCTCCTGCACCTATTTTCTATGTTTCTATGTTTCTATACCTTCCTCTGTTTATGCACCAATAACTGAATGTTTGAGTTCTTTTTCATTCCTAATCAGTATTTTCTCACACTCCCTCTTTGCTCCTTCACTTTATTTTGTTTTAGTTTCCATAAATAGCCTAAACATCCATTTTGTTATTAATGTAATATCTAGCATACATTTTTTTTCCATAAAAAGATACAAAGTGCTGGAGTAACTCAGCAGGTCGGGCAGCATCTCGGGAGAACATGGATCGTGGATGTTTCGGGTCAGGACCCTTCTTCTGATCAAGGGTCCAAACGCAAAACGTCACCTATCCATGTTCTCCAGAGATGCTACCTGACCTGCTGAGTTACTCCAGCACTCTGTGAAACGTCACCTATCTATGTTCTCCACAGATGCTACCTGACCCGCTGAGTTACTCCAGCACTCTGTGAAACGTCACCTATCCATGTTCTCCAGAGATGCTGCCTGACCCGCTGAGTTACTCCAGCACTTGATATCTTATTTTGTATCATGAGCATCTGCAGTTGTTGTGCCTCAATCTTTTCTCTACTTTATTTCACCACTTGTTTCATTATCCATGGAACTCAAGCTTTATTTCTACTTCATAGGAATGTAATGTGCTGCCCTAGCAGCTGCGGTGTACCTGCAGCCCGTCTGTCTTTGTGTTTTTATGTTGTTTTTTTGTCTTGATTGTAGTGTAATATGATGTAGTTTTTTGGGGTTGTGTACTATGGGGTGGGGGTGGCGGGAACTGTAAATATAAAATTGTCTCTTCCCAGCGGAGACGCCACCTTTTGTTCTGGGTGGTGTCTCCGTTCCCGCTGCGGCCTACCACCGGCCCTGCACCTGGAGCTGGCGGCCTCCACCTGCGACTCACCTGTGGAGGCTTCGGCAGCGGGGACGTCGGAAGCTCGCAGCCCCCTGGGTGGGGGCTGACATCGGGAGCTCCGGCAGCGGCAGTGTCTTCGCCCACCCCAAGTCATGGGGCTTGGGTCGGCCCGCCGCAGACTTTTCTCTGCCCGTCCGGCGCAACCTGAAATAGGCCGCAGGCTTTTCACTGCCCGGCGGGGGCTTCAATGTCGGGAGCCACGACCGCCCCGACATGCAGCGGCAGTGGCGGCTACGCCCGCCCCGGATCACAGGGCTGGGGTCGGCCTGCTGCGGACCTTCCGCCGTCCGGCGCGGCCTGGAACGTGGCAGCTACAACAGCCTGACCGCGGGAGAAGACGGCAGGGGAAGAGAAAAGACATTGTGGCCTTCCATCACAGTGAGGAGGGGACTGGAGGAGACTCACTGTGATGGATGATTCTTTCTGTTTCTTTTTGTTTGATTGTGTGTGTCATTGCTTATTTTTATTGATCTTTTATTGCTTTTATTGTTCTTGTTGTTGGTCTGTGGGTAATCTTTCATTTCACTGCACATTTATGTGTGTGTGACAAATAAACTTGACTTGACTTGACTTGCATGTGGATTATCTCCTTGCCACAGATCTCACTTTAATCAATCAGCCACAACTTTGTATTGGTAGTGGTTTATTATTGTCACATTATCAAGATACAGTGGAAACTTTGTTTTGCATGGTATCCAGGTAAACCATCCATACATGAATACAAGAGACAAAGCAGATAAAAGAAAAGTGTTGCTAAATTAGGGGATTGTAAATACATCCTTATCTTACAGGATCAAGAATCTGATAACAGCTTTCCTTGACTCTGGAAACCTGGTTAGGCAACCATTTCTGTGTATCGTTGATTCCATTTTACCTGGACAAGATCTGTTCTGATCCCATTGAAAATGGTCATTTTCCAATTTAGTATGGTTAGTTTAGGATGGTCCTTATCCTTTCCATTGCAATTATAAACCTTGTTGTGATGATCACTTTTCCCGAAAAGCTCTCTTGCTATAGGGTAATTATTCCATTCGGTTATTTCCAGAACAATATCCAGCAATAACATCAAGAAAATTCTTCTGAATGCACTATGAAAAAAATCCTTTTGTTTAGCCAGCCATTTCTAATATCCTAGGCCAAACTAAGACAGTTGAAGGCCTTATCACCATCTTACATGGGGTCCCCGTATTAGCCGGGACATCCCGTATATTGGGCTAAATTTGTTTGTCCCATACGGGACCGCCCTTGTCCCGTATTAGGCCCAGGGGGCGCTGTAGGGCTGGACACTGTGGGGCCGGACACTGTAGGCCCGGATGCTGTAGGCCCGGACACTGTAGGGCCGGACACTGTAGGGCCGGACACTGTAGGCCCGGACGCTGTAGGCCCGGACACTGTAGGGCCGGACACTGTAGGGCCGGACACTGTAGGCCCGGACGCTGTAGGCCCGGACACTGTAGGCCCGGACACTGTAGCCCGGGGGCCGCCGTAGGCCTGGACAGAGTGTGTTCGGGGAGCGGGGCCAAGTGTGTTCCCCTAACGGAGGTTGCATAGCAACTCGACTCCCAGCCCAGGCGTCCAACATTGGTGGAACGGGAGCACGTGGCCGCTGGTTGGGTGAGGTCACGTGGGGCGTGGGCGGTGATGTCGCCTTGTTCCGTATTTGGGAATTAGGAAGTTGGCAACCCTAATCTTACAGCTTTTGCACATCTTTGCAATTCGCTGCAGATTTGTTCCTTGACATATTTCTCACTAGCTGACAGCCAATAGTATGGACCATGCGGTGTAAATGGCTCCCAAATCCAGACAGATGGATTCTAGGCTTAGCCATTCCAGTATTTCCCCACTTTACAGCACTGCAGTTTTCCACTGAGTCAATACTCCCATCCAACTCTTCTTCCCTATCTTTCCTGAACACCTTGTATCCAAGAATATTTACTACCCTGTCCTTTTTGTACCTGATCATAATTTTATATATGAATATAGAAGAACTTTATTCGGGCAGGATATCTGTAACCAGTTAAACTCTGTGGGGATCTGACTGCTGTACCAAAAGCCTTCTTTGCCACCCGATCTACCTTGTCCTTTGTTCAGGGAACTATGTACCTATCCTCCAAGATTCCCCTTCTCCACAATACTCCCCAGGGCCCCTGCCCTGGTTTGCCTTCACAAAATGCAATACCTTGCACTTATCTGCATTAAACTCCACGGAAATCCTTCTCAAACTTTCGATTGGTATATCTATAACCATACTATTTCTTGTTGTTCTATCTATCTCCCCCAATCCTTTTACCAGCTTGAAGGTCCCCCTCCCACAACAACTACTCTCAACCAAATCCGCATGAGAACGAAACCTCAGGATTAAGTCAAGTAGAGTTAGATAGGAAAGGTTCTAAATCCCTCTCGGGCAAAATTCAACCATTAATCTTCAAAGAAACTCTTGCAGCTTCACCAGAAAAGTTTTAATGAATGATGATATGTTCAGTTAACTTGTCCAATTAACGTCCGTTAATCATTTCATACAAATGGATTCTATAAACAATGTCATATTGCTGTTTCTCTGGACATATTTGTTCCTGTGTTGTCTATATTTCAAAATAAACTCTTTTTTTTGTGCATTTAGAAAAACCATGATATCAATGCAGTCTTCTTTTCTTTCTTTATAATTGGGACTATGTACTGCAGAAGCACTTCCATGGCAGTGGATAATCAGCTTACTTGAGTCCCCAGCGATGACTTCACCTCTCTCTCTGGGAGGTATTTAACCTTGACTCAACTATTGATCGCCTTGGTGACATAATTACCCACAGGATGAACATCTGACCATGTGGTAGCACAGATGTTGCTGCCAAGTCTTTCTACAGTTACAAAGAGTGGGGATGGAATCAGTGGCACTTATATAATAGGCTAACCCAGGGAGTTAATAAATGATGACAAACCAGAACTGCTTAGTGTGTGAAGATGTACCTTCACTTGAGTTAAGAGATTCCAATAAGAAATGTAAAGGTTGGCACTACATCCTTTGATACCCTCTCCTGAAATTGCCATCGTCAGGTAGGCAAAGTGGTGCAGTTGTAGAGCTGCTGACTCAGCAGCAGAGTTCGATCCTGCCTATAGGTTCCGTCTGTGTGGAGTTTGCACGTTCCATGCATGAGTTTTCTTAGGGGGCTTCGGTTTCCTCCACATTCCAAACAGACGTGCAGGTTTGTAGGTTAATGGGCTTCTGTAAATTGCCCCTGATGTGTAGGATGTGAAAGTGGGCTAACATAGACCTCGTGCACGGGTGATTGATGGTCAGCATGGACTCGGTGGGCCGAAGGGCCCATTTCCAAGCATTAACACTAAACTAAACTAAACTTCATCCCACATAATCAAGGCCACGTTTGTAGTCAGTCCACCAATGATCCAGCAGGCTCTCTGGTGACTGATGTGATCACCCCTTGCCTGACCTCAGTTGTTTCCTCGCTTCCCCTTTGTTTTGCATCTAAAGGTCACATCACCTCAACCTTCCCCCAGCCCCTCCTAGCCCAAAGCACTCAAGAATTTACCAAGAACTTTTTCACCTTTGCCCATCATATGTCAGCTTTACATTTGTCCTAAAACAATTTCAATCGGCCACAGATCTAGAAGTAAGTTACACTCCATGCTACGAAATGTATCAGGTGACACTGCGGATAACTGATTTTGTTATTCCGGAATTTCCCACCACTGTGGCCCCATCCTGTTTGATAAGGCCATCCTCATTCTGCTTGTTGGTTACAAGTCCATGAGTTAACTAGTTGTTGTGTAAGGTTTAAACAGACAATTTCATCTAAAATAGGAAATGGGGTTATCAGCTAAATTAGCAGCCATACATTCCATAGCCCCTTAAAAACAAGATTCAAACGTATTATCTCAATAGACAATAGACAATAGGTGCAGGAGGAGGCCATTCGGCCCTTCAAGCCAGCACCACCATTCACTGTGATCATGGCTGATCATTCACAATCAGTACCCCGTTCCTGCCTTCTCCCCATACCCCCTGACTCCGCTATCCTTAAGAGCTCTATCTAGTTCTCTCTTGAATGCATTCAGAGAATTGGCCTCCACTGCCTTCTGAGGCAGTGAATTCCACAGATTTACAACTCTCTGGGTGAAAAAGTTTTTCCTCATCTCCGTTCTAAATGGCCTACCCTTTATTCTTAAACTGTGGCCCCTGGTTCTGGACTCCCCCAACGTCAGGAACATGTTTCCTGCCTCTAACGTGTCCAATCCATTAATAACCTTATGTGTTTCAATAAGATCCCCTCTCATCCTTCTAAACTCCAGTGTATACAAGCCCAGTGTATACAAGCCCAGTGTATACAAGCCCAGTGTATTCATCTCCTAGAATTGACTTTGTACCTGTGTCCATGCCAGGGAGCATAGCCTTTCTCAGGCCATTCTATGGGAAAGCTTAGCGTTGGTGAACACAACACAACACAACACAACACAACACAACACATCACAACACAACAGTTGAGTTGACCACCCGCGCCACCTGCTACTGGTAGCGCAGAACCGTTGCAGGCAAAGAGGGCTTATGATTGGCTCGTGGAGGGGGCATCAGCATGATCTGCTCTGATAGGCAATGCCATAAAGGATGGTGTTGGGTGCCCTTTCGCGAGTGGTGCCTGGTGATCGAGAACAGAAACACCCTGTGGTGTGCCCTTGCGAATGAGTATGGGATATTCGGGAATACGTGAGTGTACAGTATGTGCCTTATTTAGCAGTGTAATAAACTACTGAGTGAATCAAACTCTGTTGTCTGAATCCTGTGATTTATCGAACACAACAGCAGTCCATTGTCATTAAGGACCTGTCATTCTGTTCAAAGATTCATCATTATCATGCAAAGATGCTTTGATAGGAAAAGTCTGGGGTTTACTGATGTTTTAAAGAACTTATGACTGGGTTTTGTTTCAGCAATAAGCTAACCTTGGCTTGTAGACAGTCAGAACACAGGGGTTCAGAGATGAAAATAGGCAAAGTTCAACAAGTAGCTCAGCCCTTCCCACATTTCCTTCAATTCACAACTTGTTCCTTTGTGGCATTTTAATTCCTAATTGCATACAGCACCTGTAGTCAGGATTGGAACCCGGGCCCCTGGCGCTGTAAGGCAGCAACTCTACCGCTGTGCACTCTGAAACACAACCTGACTCTGTCTTTGTCCCAACTTAGCTACTGCCGAATCCTTCCTCTATGCCTTGTTCCCTACAGACAGACAATTCAAATGTACCTTTGGCAACAATTCACCCCTCATCCCCCCCTCCCCATGTCCTCTGTAAATTTAAGGTCATCAACATCTCGGAGGTTGGACTTTCACCATTCTGTTCACATATTATCCACTGATGAATGTTGGTTGCTTGTTGAACAATGCTTCCAATTTAAAATTGACATTCTCTTTAAATTCCCCAATGGCCAGGTCTCTAACTTGAGTAAAATCCTTTCCACTCTATAGCTATCCAGGTTATCTGTGCTCATCGGATTCCATCTTTTTCAACATACTCAGTCTAAATAGCTCAACCATATTCAATATCCCATCATCTGAAAAGCTGAAGTTCCCCCCATCCCACACCCAGCGATTCCCACAAAAGGCACTATTTGTCACCATCCTCTCCTCCTTTAAAGTTGCCCATAAACCTATATTTCCATGATGATTTTATATTATTAGAATGTCAGCTTCTGTTTGCTAACTCTCCTGTGAAGATTAATGGAATGTTTTATAATGTTAAAGGCATTCTTTAAGTAGGAGTTGCTGGGTGGAATGCATGGCCCATGTCACCCCAACCTCTTCCAAAATAGCTCGTGTAAAATGGGTTTGGGAAAATGGGTTTCAACTAAGTTTATAATGCATGCAATAGGTATCACTGAATAATTATCGCAATGGGATGCAGAGGAAATCAAAATGCCACAAAGCCAGTGTGCTTTACTGAGTCACGGTCTGTGTCTAGCAACAATGGTCTGAAATGGAGCTGTGCATCATGACAACAGGCCCTTTGGTCCAATTTGGTCAGCATGGACAAGTTGGCATTCTGGGCTAGCTCCATTTGCCTGTATTTGGCCCATATCCCACTAAAACGCTTCCTCGCCACATATGCATTTTGAAATGGAATGGACGCCATTGCAAAGGAACAACATCCCTCTCATTTGATGAACAACTTACTCATAGATGAATAAAGATGCATGCAGTAACAGATAGCTAGAATCAACAGGCACTAAACACTGCATAATGTACTAGAAAACAATCTGCCAGAGGAATTCAACAGGTCAGCAGTATCTGACCAGGGAAAGGAATTGTTGACAATTTAGCTCTGCAAGGCCCTGCATCAAGATTGAGAGGGGGGAGGAAGGTGACTACTCTAAAGAGAGGGGGAGAGGGGAGACAGGGACCAGTAGAAGATAGGTGGACCGAGGGTAGACACAAAAAGCTGGAATAACTCAGTATCTCTGGAGAGAAGGAATGGGTGATGTTTTGGGTCAAGACCCTTCTTCAGACTGGTTAAGGATGAGGGAAATTAGACATATAGACATTGAGGTTCACTTGCACCTCCTCCAACCTCATCTACTGTAGCCGTTGTTCAAGATGTGGACTCTTATACATCGGTGAGACCAAACTCAGACTGGGCAATTGTTTCATGGAACACCTTCGCTCAGCCCACCTGAAACTGCCTGATCTCCCGGTTGCTGGACACTTTAATGCTCCTTCCCATTCCCGCACTGACCTTTCTGTCCTCAGTCTCCTCCATTGTCAGAGTGAGGCTAAACACAATTGGAGGAACAGCATCTAATATTTCGCTTGGGCAGCTTGCAGCCCAGTGGTATGAATATTGATTTCTCTCACTTCAGGTAGCCCTCTTTCCCTCTCTCTCTGCCCCCCCCCCCACCCAAGTCGCTCCAGATTCTCATTTTCACCCTGCAAACAGCTTACAAGGGCCTGTTTCCTTTATCATCATCACTTTTTTGCATATCTTTCATTCATTGTTCTTTATCTCTCCATATCACTGTCTATATCTCTCATTTCCCTTATCCCTAACAAGTCTGAAGGAGGGTCTTGACCAAAAACGTCACCCATTCCAGCTCTCCAGAGATGCTGCCTGTCCCGCTGAGTTACTCCAGCTTTTTGTGTTTATCTTCGGTTTAAACCAGCATCTGCAGTTCCTTCTTACATATCGCTGGACCAGGGATGGGTGAGGAATGATAGGCAGATGGACCAAGCAGAGTCCTGACCTGAAATGATAACAATTCCTTTCCCTCCGCTTATATTGCCTGACCCACAGAGTTCCTCCAGCAGTTTGTTTTTTGTTCCAGATTCCAGCATCTACAGTCCCACGTACCTCCATAATGAAGGTAATAACATTAAAGAAAATTACTGAGACATATGATATCTGGTAGAAGAAATGTAAATTCTGGAAACACTGTGCAGGTCAGGCAGTGGGTGTAGACAGAAATAATGAATTGCAGATGCTGGTTTAAACCGAAGATAGACACAAAAAGCTGGAGTAACTCAGCGGATCAGGCAGCATCCATCGACCTGAACTGATAAGGATACAGAATGTTCGGACCTTAAGATAACTGTGTGGCATTAAATGCGTGCCTCTTTCTCGGAGGACTTGCACTCTATTTCCGCAGTTTCACACGCCCCAGCTCTTCGAGGTACGGCTAATCGGACATGAGAGGCAGTGCTGCTCTTTGTCAACTTGCCGCACAGGCGCTCCTGATAATTCTTTGTGCAGAACAGGAGCAGGAGGGGGTTGATGCAACTGTGGGAGTAGCTCAGACAGATGCTGATATGGTAGATGTAGAGAAAAAGCACGGTGGGTTGCCCGGCCGTTAAATTGAGTATCTGCATCACATGAAAAGGTGACCAACATACCAAAAAGACAGCTATCACCATGAGCACAGTTTTGGTCGCCCGCTTTGCCTGCACTGATTGCTTCCTACCCACTCGTCTCAGTGATTTAAAGACGTGATAGAGAGTCAGTGAGTAGAAGGTGATTATAATAATCAGAGGAATGATAAATCCCAATGTGGACTGATAAAGTGTATACCAGTACATGCCCTTTGCTCCAGAAGGCAAGTCCAGTGCACATATTTCAAAGTCCCCCATCCGAAGAGTCCTGGAATACAACATGACTGGGACTGTCAGTGACAGGCTGCCAAGCCATACGAGACCATTGACCAGCACGGTCCATGGCATGGTCCTCCTCTCTGTTGTGGGATGGACTATGGCAATATACCTGTTGAAGAACAAAATATCCACTCATTAGATGAATGTTCACCTGCTGAAATTACTACACCGCGCAACAAGTTTTAACACAGTAATATGTGGACACAAGGAACTGGAGATGCTGGTTTACAAACAAAACTACCCAAGGTGCTGGAATAACTCAGCAGGTCAGGCAGCATCTCGGGATAGGCAACGTTTCGGTCGGGATCTTGACCCGAAAAGTCGCCTATCCATGTTCTCCAGAGAAACTGCCTGACCTGCTGAGATGCTGCAGCACTTGGTGTCCTTTATAATACACCAATGTTGTATTAACCTGTTGAAACTGTGGCATTCATAATCACAGATATTATTTTCCTTAATTGGATTAATAAACTGATACTGATGCACAAGTGTGCTGGGATTAAGTACAGTAAAATGGTTCTTTGAGTAATGCGATATCAGGATGGCTGCAGCAACGTTGTGCTTGTGATGTATTGGGATTACTGTAGTGACATTGTGCAATGGTACTGGTGTGCCAAGATTGTCGAGATAATACGATGTGTTTGGCAACTGATTGATGATATTACTGCACTGACAGTGTGCTTATGGTACATCAGGATTAGCGCAGTAACTAATTAATTGGCAGGAATATGGAAGAGCAACTGTGCAGATGACTGATGGAGTTATTGCAATGACACACTGCAGTCATTGTGTTAGGATTAATGCAGTAATGCTGTTCCAACATAAAGAAGCAATGAATTAATTTTTGTATTGGTTAAGGCTCGGACCTCAACCTTTGATATTGTCCTGGCATTGCAGCACTGGAAAGTTCTTAGTCACCTTGTTAATATTGCAGAGCTAATTAAAGTTGACATTATTAAGCAGAAAGAAAGGAAAACAAAATGTGACAAAATCATTTTCAGCAAGACCTTGGATTTTAAATGTGGTGTAAGTGGTTCAAACTGTTGCTGAGTGTGTGACAGTGAGGAAGCTAATTGAACATACTGGTTCCAATTATGCAATTGTTGATGTGTTGCTGCCTTTATTTATATTGATATTAATCCAGCTCACACACATAAACCCAGTAGAAAATGGAGGTGGATTATTATTGATGTTATTGAAGGGGAGTAAATCTTGCAGAACTCTTCCCTTCTTTGTCTTATATTCTAAACTCTACCCTCCCAAATTTTACCTGAATACATTGAATCTGTTAATATGTACACATTCATCATTCTCCATTCTGAATATCCTCAATTTATGAGCATCTCCAGACTTGTGCAAAAATAATTCAAGAGACATAGTCATAAATGGCCAACCCTTTAGATGATGCTATCTCCCACTCGCACGGGAAATGTTCTTCCTGCACCTACTCATAGAACATGGAACACAGAACAGCACAGCAACAGGCCATTCGGCTCACAATGTCTGTGCTGAACATGTGCTCAACTAATCTCACCTTGGTTAGACTTGTTCAGTGTTTTAATAAAATATCCACACTTTTTCTCAAACTCAAGGGAATAAAGAACAAGTCACTTCAATGTTTCCTCATTATGCAAACATCTAATCTGATAAATTAATTTTACCAGAGATGCTGCCTGTTCCGCTGTTACTCCCACATTTTGTGTCTACCTTCAGTTTAAACCAGCATCTGCAGTTCCTTCCTACACAAATCAATTTTAGTTGTAGTTATCAAAATCTGAAAACTCATTTCTACAAGAAAGAAGCAGAGTATATACTGATTGTGCAACTTGCAGCTTCATCAACAACCTGTATAAATACATTAATCCATCTTATAGAAACATAGAAACATAGAAAATAGGTGCAGGAGGAAGCCATTTGGCCCTTCGAGCCAGCACCACCATTCATTGTGATCATGGCTGATCATCTGCAATCAATGACCTGTGCCTGCCTTCACCCCATATCCCTCGATTCCACTAGCCCCCAGAGCTCTATCTAACTCTCTTTTAAATTCATCCAGTGAATTGGCCTCCACTGCCTTCTGTGGCAGAGAATTCCACAAATGAATAAGTTTATTGGCCAAGTATGCAGATACAAGGAATGTGTCTTGGTGCTCCACTCACAAATGACAACACAAACATACAGTTAACAATTAAGAATAAAGCATAAACACATCAAAACAACAAGGATACAACATTACGGTCTAAACATGTGGGTGAAAATAAACCAGAGCAAAAAAGAGACTACAGACTTTGGTTATTGAGTAGAACTACCACTCGTGGGAAAAAAGCTGTTTTTATGTCTGGCTGTGGCTGCTTTGACAGTCCAGAGTCGCCTTCCAGAGGGAAGTGCTTCATAGAGTTTGTGGCCAGGGTGAGAGGGGTCAGAGATGATCTTGCCCGCTCGCTTCCTGGCCCTTGCAGTGTACAGTTCGTCAATGGGGGGAAGGTTGCAGCCAACAACCTTCTCAGCCGTGCGAACGATCCGTTGCAGCCTCCGGATGTCGTGCTTGGTGGCTGAGCCAAACCAGACCATGGTGGAGAAGGTGAGGACTGACTCTACGATAGTAGTATAGAACTGGACCATCATTGCCTGTGGCAGATTGTGTTTCCTCAGTTGCCGCAGGAAGTACATCCTCTGTTGGGCCTTTTTGACTGTGGAGTCGATGGTGGCCCCCCATTTAAGGTCCCTGGAGATGATGGTTCCAAGGAACTTAAATGACTCCACAGATGTGACTGTGGTGTTGTTGATGGTGAGTGGGGGGAGGGGAGGGGGATCTCTTCGAAAGTCTACAATTAGTTCCACTGTCTTGAGAGCATTGAGCTCCAGGTTGTTGCGATGGCACCAGGACGCCAGCTGTGTCACTTCCCATCTGTAGGCAGATTCCTCCCCATCCTGGATCAGTCCAATCAGGGTAGTGTCATCCGCAAACTTGAGGAGCTTGACAGAGGAGTCTGTGGAGGTGCAGTCGTTGGTGTAGAGAGAGTAAAGGAGAGGGGAGAGTACGCAGCCTTGCGGTGCTCCTATGCTGAGGGTCTGCGGGTCCGAGATGTGCTTTCCCAGCATCACTTGCTGCTTCCTGTCTGTCAGGAAGTTGATGATCCACTGACAGAGGGGTTCAGGCACAGTCAGCTGGGAGAGTTTGTAGTGTGTGGGAGAGTTTGTAGAGTTAATGGTGTTAAATGCAGAGCTAAAGTCCACAAACAGAATTCTGGTATAGGTCCCCTTGTGGTCTAGGTGCTGGAGGATGAAGTGCAGGCTTAGGTTGACTGTGTCGTCCACCGATCTATTGGCCCTGTATGCAAACTACAGGGGGTCCAGCAGGGGGTTTGAAATTCAACACTCTCTGGGTGAAAATGTTTCTTCTCACCTCAGTTTTAAATGGCCTCCCCTTTATTCTTAGACTATGGCCCCTGGTTCAGGACTCCCCTAACATTGGGAACATTTTTGCTGCATCGAGTTTGTCCAGTCCTTTTATAATTTTATACGTTTCCAGAAGATCCCCTCTCATCCTTCTAAACTCCAGTGAATGCAAGCCCAATCTTTCCAATCTTGCCTCATATGTCAGTCCCGCCATCCCAGGGGTTAACCTCGTGAACCTACGCTGCACTTCCTCAATAGCAAGGATGTCCTTCCTCAAATTAGGAGACTTGTATTAGGAGAATTGCAACTTCAGTTCTTTTGTTATGAAAACTGAATACCATTTCCTTTTCACTGAATGTATATGTAGAATAGAACCAAGGCCACACTCATGACTATTATAAAGGAAAATACATTTTTATCAATGGTTATTAATATATCAAAGAAAATAGCAATGCATGATTGTCCCTAATTAGCACATTCTTTTCCAAATCCAACAAAGCCTATGTCGTAGATTTCTCTCCAATAACATTGTGAGGCTCACTGGCCTACAGTTTCCAGGTTTGTTGCAACGTCACTTCTGAAACAGTAGAATGTCATTGGGTGTTCTCCAATACGTCAAGACCTTGCCTGTGGCGAGAGAGGATGCAAAGATATTTGTCAAGTGTCCTACGATCTCCGCTTTTGCCTCTCTCAATAACTTGGGACAGATCCCATCTGGCCCTGAGGATTTATCCAAATGCTCATCAAGAAATCCTTCTTAATTTCAAACGACCCTAGAAATCCCATTCTGATCTCACTATCCTCCATATCCTTCTCCTTGGTAAATACCAAAGCAAAGTATTTGTTTAGTACATTGCCTACATCCTCCAAGCATGTTAAAACACACACAAATACACACATACCTCACGTGCGTACACATGCACATGCACACATGCGCACACACATGCGCACACACATGCGCATACACACACACACACACACACACACACACACACACACACACACACACACACACACACACACACACACTTCATTTTCATGGCTAAGGGATAAATTTTGGCTTGGATTATTAGGCCACTTGCTCTTGGTGGCTATGAATTAGCAGCTTCCTGTGTGGATATGCCTCCGAGATCCCTGGGGCTAAACCCTGTTCACAAATGGCATTTTATTCCCTTGCCAAAACCAGTGACTTCAACCTAACTCTTCCACTTGTCAAATTTCTGCTCCTTAAAGTAGCAATAGACAATAGACAATAGACAATAGATGCAGGAGGAGGCTCTTCGGCCCTTCGAGCCAGCACTGGCATTCACCATGAACATGGCTGATCATCCACTATCAGTAGCCTGTTCCTGCCTTCTTCCCATATTCCTTGACTCCGCTATCATTAAGAGCTCTATCAAACTCTGTCTTGAAAGCATCCAGGGAATTGGCCTCCACTGCCTTCTGAGGCAGAGAGTTCCACAGCTTCACAACTCTCTGAGTGAAAAAGTATTTCCTCATCTCCGTTCTAAATGGCCTACCCCTTATTCTTAAACTGTGGTCCCTGGTTCGGGACTCCCCCAACATTCAGGAACATGTTTCCTGCCTCTAGCGTGTCCAATCCCTTAATAATCTTATATGTTTCAATAAGATCCCCTCTCATCCTTCTAAATTCCAGAGTATAAAAGCCCAGTCACTCCAGTCTTTCAACATACGACAGTCCCGCAATTCAGGGAATTAACCTCGTGAACCTACGCTGCACTCCCTCAATAGTAAGAATGTCCTTCCACAAATTTGGAGACCGAACCTGCACACAATACTCCAGGTGTGGTCTCACTCGGCCCCTGTAAAATTGCAGAAGGACCTCTTTGCTCCTATACTCAACTCCTCTTGTTATGAAGGCCAACATTCCATTGGCTTTCTTCACTGCCTGCTGTACCTGCATGCTTACTTTCAGTGACTGATGCACTAGGACACCCAGATCTCGTTGTACTTCCCCTTTTCCTAACTTGACACCATTCAAATAATAACCTGCCTTCCTATTCTTACCACCAAAGTGGATAACCTCCCATTTATCCACATTACACTGCATCTGCCATGCATCCGCCCACTCACACAACCTGTCCAAGTCACCCAGCATCCTCATAGCATCCTCCTCACAGCTCACACTGCCACCCAGTCATCTGTCGTCTGCAAATTTGCTAATGTTACTTTTAATCCCTTCATCTAAGTCATTAATGTATATTGTAAATAGCTGCGGTCCCAGCACCGAGCCTTGCGGTACCCCACTAGTCACTGCCTGCCATTCTGAAAGGGACCCATTTATCCCTACTCTTTGTTTCCTGTCGGCCAACCAATTTTCTATCCATGTCAGTACCCTACCTCCAATACCATGTGCTCTAATTTTGCCAACTAATCTCCTATGTGGGACCTTATCGAAGGCTTTCTGAAAGTCCAGGTACACTACATCCATTGGCTCTCCCTTGTCCATTTTCCTAGTGACATCCTCAAAAAAATCCAGAAGATTAATCAAGCATGATTTCCCCTTTGTAAATCTGTGCTGACTCAGAATGATCCTGTTACTGCTATACAAATGTTCCTCAATTTCTTCTTTTATAATTAACTCCAGCATCTTCTCCACCACGGATGTCAGGCGAACTGGTCTATAATTTCCTGTTTTCCCTCTCCATCCTTTCTTAAAAAGTTGGATAACATTAGCTACCCTCCAATCCACACGAACTGATCCTGAATCTATAGAACATTGGAAAATGATCACCAATGCGTCCACGATTTCTAGAGCCACTTCCTTAAGTACCCTGGGTACTTCCTTAAGTACCATCAGGCCCTGGGGATTTATCAACCTTCAGTCCCATCAGTCTACCCAACACCATTTCCTGCCTAATGTGAATTTCCTTCAGTTCCTCCATCACCCTAGGATCTCTGGCCACTAGAACATCTGGGAGATTGCTTGTATCTTCCTTAGTGAAGACAGATCCAAAGTACCTGTTCAACTCATCTGCTATTTCCTTGTTCCCCATAATAAATGCACCTGCTTCTGTCTTGAAGGGACCCACATTTGTCTTAACTATTTTTATCCTCTTCACGTACCTAAAGAAGCTTTTAGTATCTTCCTTTATATTCTTGGCTAGCTTACCCTCGTACCTCATCTTTTCTCCCCGTATTGCCTTTTTAGTTATCTTCTGTTGCTCTTTTAAAGAGTCCCAATCCTCTGGCTTCCCGCTCATCTTTGCTATGTTATACTTCTTTTATTTTTATACTCTCCTTGACTTCCCTTGTCAGCTACGGTTGCCTCTTACTCCCCTTAGAATCTTTCTTCCTCTTTGGAATTAACTGATCCTGCACCTTCTGTATTATTCCCAGAAATACCTGCCATTGTTGTTCCACCATCTTCCCTGCTAGGGTCTCTTTCCAGTCAACTCTAGCCAGCTCCTCCCTCATGCCTCCATTTGGAGGAGCTGGCCAAATAGTTCAACTGTGGTGCTGACACTTCCGATTTTCCCTTCTCTCTCTCAAATTGTAGATTAGAACTTATCATATTATGATTACTACCTCCAAATGGCTCTTTTACCTTGAGGTCCCTTATTAAATCCGGCTCATTACACAACACTAAATCCAGAATTGCCTTCTCCCTGGTAGGCTCCAGTACAAGCTGCTCTAAGAATCCATCTCAGAGGCACTCCACAAACTCCCTTTCTTGGGGTCCAGTACCAACCTGATTTTCCCAGTCTACCTGCATATTGAAATTTCCCATAACCACGTTAACCATAACCAATGATCCTTGGAATCTAACTTAACATGCTAGAACTGTCACTCAACATCATTATGTGTGCACTGTCATGCAATGCGTCCTAGTTACCCCTGCATTCCTTGTCACAGAGTCATACGGCGCAGAAACAGGCCCTTCAGCCCAACTTGACCACACTGGCCAACATGTCCCATCTGCACTAGTCCCATTTATGTTTGACCCATATCCTTCTAAACTTCTAAATTTGTCCTATCCATGCATTTGACCAATATCCCTCTGAACTTGTCCTAATTTGTCAGGAGGAAAGGTGCCCTTCAACACAAAAGTGGAGGAGAACCATGATCAGGAGGTGATAACCTCCCAGGGTATTCAGCGGACAATATGCACACATGCCACTGACAGAGAAGCTTTCTGGCTTGAGGCCAGAGGGTTCCGAGTGCCGGCTAACTGAGATCTGGCACTCCCTGTGGCTCATGCTCCAATCACAGAGCCATGTGTGGCCAGTCCTGCCTGTGGCAGAGAGGGCAATAGTGGCCCTCAGTCCCCTTCCATCTCATTCAGTCCAGGGAGCTCTGGCAGACATCAAGCAAGCCTCCTGCTGCACAACGTCCCAATTCATTATGGAAGCAGTCAGGCTCTGTACTCAAACTGAGTGGACATCATTTCCTTCACCTTGATAAATGGGTATTCAGGTTTATCAGCAAGCCACGCTGATCACCGCTGACTTTACATGGCACGGCCTCATCAGAAGTGGCAACTGTCTAACTGAACGACAGACAAAGTGACAGCACAATCACAAATGTGTCATTTATAGAAAACACCAGATTCATTCAGCTCGGTGACGTGGCAACTTGACCAATGTGGTTGGATTGCGGGTTGGACAATGACATAGGTGGGGGATCTGCTGCTTCTCTGTGCCACAGATGAGGGTTTAACCCTGACCACTTCCTGAGAACCATGCACCTGTACTTCTAGATTTCTCTATTCTACAACACTCTCCAGGGCTCTACCATGTACAGTATAAGTCCTGCTCTGGGCTGACATACTAAAGTGCACGAGTTCACACTTGTTAGCGTGGAATGCAAAAAAAAAAGATTGTGTATGAAGCTACACCCTTATCGATGATCTCCCCACTGTCATTATCTGTGGGACCGTTTCCAAATATGGCCAAAGTTTCACCTCCAGTGGAGGTGTATGTGACAATGCTACTGTGCTGCTGGTGGCTTTGATAATGTTCCACCTTCTCCCACAGGAGTGGATGAGGTTCATCACGCATTACTGAGCATGTTCCAGTGCGTTAGAACAATGTGAAAAGCTGCGAGTTTCTGTACACTGTGAAATATGCTGTAAGTGTGCAGACTAAATGCAGTGACAAAATGACTTTTTGGATGTGAGTTGTAATTGAGGTTGATGTTGCTGGGTGCATGTGTGAGAGGCGTGGGGCATTTTCTGGGATAGGGTATATACCCTTGCCTTCCCTGAACATGACCACACACACCTCAGCTTATTAAACTGTTCCCATTTCTACATCTAAAACCCAGGTTCTTGACCATGACGGTGAACTTGTTCACTACCTGCTGTTGGCAATGCCTTGTACTAGACTGGGACTGGCCTGAATTCAGGGGCTCTAAGAACTCTGGTTCTCCTCTCCTTCTCTTCCACTGTGACATCCGGACCCTGTCGAGGTTAGGTAAAGGGGAAGTGCAACGAGACCTAGGTGTCCTTATACATCAGTCACTGAAAGTAAGCATGCAGGTACAGTAGGCAGTGAAGAAAGTTAATGGCATGTTATAGACAATAGACAATAGGTGCAGGAGTAGGCCATTCGGCCCTTCGAGCCAGCACTACCATTCAATGTGATCATGGCTGATCATTCTCAATCAGTACTCCCCATACTCCCTGACTCCGCTATCCTTAAGAGCTCTATCTATTTCTCTCTTGAAATTATTCAGAGAACTGGCCTCCACTGCCTTCTGAGGCAGAGAATTCCACAGATTTACAACTCTGACTGAAAAAGTTTTTCCTCATCTCCGTTCTAAATGGCCTAACCCTTATTCTTAAACTGTGTTGGCCTTCATAACGAGAGGATTGTGTACAGGAGCAAAGAGGTCCTTCTGCAGTTGTATAGGACCCTGGTGAGACCACATCTGGAGTATTGTGTGCAGTTTTGGTCTCCTAATTTGAGGAAGGACATCCTTCATATTGAGGCAGTGCAGCGTAGGTTCACGAGGTTTATCCCTGGGATGGAGGGACTGTCATATGAGGAAAGATTGGAAAGACTGGGCTTGTATTCACATGATGAGAGGAGACGTATAAAATTATAAAAGGACTAGACAAGCTAGATGCAGGAAAAATGTTCCCAATGTTGTGGGAGTCCAGAACCAGGAGACATAGTCTAAAAATAAAGGGGAGGCCATTTAAAACTGAGGTGAGAAAAAACTTATTTACATAGAGTTGTGAATTTGTGGAAGAGAGTTAAAAGAGAGTTAGATAGAGCTCTAGTGGCTAGTGGAATCAAGGGATATGGGGAGAAGGCAGGCACAGGTTACTGATTGTGGGTGATCAGCCATGATCACAATGAATGGCGGTGCTGGTTCAAAGGGCCGAATGGCCTCCTGCATCTAGTTGCTATGTTTCTATGTTTCTATGAGAGAGGAATGCCTGTCGTTGTGCACACACTGTTCTGAGCTTCCTAAACCTTTGGAGTGACATCCATGACTCCATGACTTTCAGCAGGGTGAGACTACCTCCACTGTGCCATGTGGGCGGTGCCAGCAGGGCGAGACTACCTCCACTGTGGGCAGTGCCAGCAGGGCGAGACTACCTCCACTGTGGGCAGTGCCAGCAGGGTGAGACTACCTCCACTGTGGGAGGTGCTGGGGTTAACTCGTTCGGCATCACTGAGCATTGCCCCTGATGCTAGCATCTCCACCCCACACTGGCGTGCTCAGCAGTGAGTTGGCACTGAATGGGTACTGCTGTAAGTCAGAGCTGGGGTTGGCTTTGGGTTCCACACACCTGACTAGAAGCACGTCAAAGCCCATTATAATGTGACGTTTATATTACATCTCAATGCCACCCAATCACCTCACATCTCATTGTCACCCAACAAGAACAAGGCAAAGAAATATTGAAAACATCTCATTATAGATACAGGCAGAAACCCTGCTGGCAGCTCAATTAGAAAAAAACAAACTGATTCCCGGAGACGGGCCGCTATCTCCTGGTGTCTGGCTGTGCAACAAGTTGCTGGTTCTCCGCCAAGTTCATCTCAAACAAAAAGCAGAAAACAGATCCGAGGGTGGGGAGAGGATTGGGGGGGGGGAGTGGAGTGGGAGTGGGGGGGGGAGTGGGGGTGGGGGTGAGGGGGGGGAGTGGAGGGGGGGTGGGGATAGGGGGGTGGAGTGGGGGTGGGGGGGAGTGGAGTGGGGGGAGGGGGGAGTGGAGTGGGGGTGGGGGTGGGGGGGGTGGGGGTGGGGGGGGAGTGGAGTGGGAGTGGGGGTGAGGGTGAGGGGGGAGTGGAGGGGGGGATGGGGGGGAGTGGAGTGGGGGTGGGGAATGGGGTGGGGGTGAGGGGGGAGTGGAGTTGGGGTGGGGGGGGGGGCTCAGCCTAATGCTGTCACTAACAAAATCTGACTTGGATGCTCTGGGGATTGATGAGAACCATGAATGGTCTGTGATTATATCTACTTGTTGGTCTCTTAACAAAACAAAAAGGGACACTGTTCTTTCCTTCAATAAGACTTCACACAAGACAATCCTTGAATGAATCTACGGGTTAGGGTAAGAGTGGGTTTTGAGAAGGGAGAGGGATGTGGTCACAGTAGGAGATGTGGTCTTACCTGTCCAGACAGAGGACGGTGATAATGCCCACTGTGGTAAACTGGTTACTGACATCTATCACGGTCACCGCCTTGCACATGAACTGTCCGAAGACCCAGTGCCTGTCCCTGACCAGCTGGTGGATTGTGAAGGGCATCCCCAGCAGGAACAGCAGGTCGGCGATGGCCAAGCTCAGCACGTAGATGTCGGACACCCCCTTGGTCTTGCAGGTCAGCAGGGCGTGGATGATCAAGCTGTTGGCCCCCACCCCAACGATGCACAGGATTCCGTACACCGAGGGCAGGATGTGCATTAACACAGCGTCGTCCACAAACGGCTCCGTGGACATATCCCACATGCCGAAGTTATCGGCAGCGTTCAGACGCCGATCTCCTAAACCGGTTTGGTTCCATCTATTCATGGCCACTGGTTGTAGTCGTGCTTGCAGCCCGGTACAAGAGCGAAAGATGTTGCTTTATCAATGCCCAAGGCAGTGCCTCACACACTTACTCGATTGCCTTTATTCGTCCCTATTCGTTTCCCTGTCGCATTCAACAGTTTAAAACAATGCATCCGAACTCCAGCTGCCCATGAAGTCTTGCTCACTGAAGACGTGAGTGAAAATGAGTTTCTGAGATCAGTGCCCGGCTGTTTTATATTCTCCTGTGTACACCAGCCCCTTCTGATCGACTCACAGGCTGCAGAAGTGAAGTGAAGTGAAGTGCATGTCGTGTTTTGCTCCCCTGGTCAGGTATTTGAAACTGAATGCTGGGCTCATTGCGGTATTAATAAAGTGAGCCCTTCATAACCTCGACAGAGCGAGTGGTTGGAAGGATAGCGAGCGAGCGAGCGAGCTGCTGAAATGTAGTCGCGGCTGTCAGTGACTTGCAGGGAATTATTTTCTGCGTTACTTTATTGGAGAGGATTCTAACAAACAGGGAAATGAGAACAACAATGTTGCAAGTGATTTATCGCCATAACATTTTTTCCACGGCAATGCCCTTGACTTAATCCTTTGTTTGTGCATAAACCAGAACAAAATATTTGAAGATGCCACTTAATCCGACAGAAAATAAAGCTTGTTCCGCTTGTTGCATCTCCGACATCACCAGTGCTTTGTAATCAAAGTGTGTTTTAAATCATTAGAGGCAAAGTGGTGAGCAACTCACACACAGCATGATCGAAAGAAATCCTATATTTATTGAATTAGTTTTGGCAAAAACCCACAGATGCTGGAAATCCGAAATAAAAGCCGAAAATGGTGGGAAACACTCATCAGGCGAAGCAGCATCTGTGCAGAAAGAAGCAGAGAGGGGGGGAACATTCTCTTCAGATGGAGATATGAGAGGCTGCAGATGGTGAAACCTTGAGCAAAATTCAAAGTGCTGGAGGAACTCAGCGGGTGTGGCCGCGTCTGTGAAAGGAATGGACACGCAACGTTCCGGGTTGGAATCAGTTGGAAGTGTCCACACCTGAAACGTCGCCTGTCCATTCGCTCCACAGATGCTGCCTAACTCGTTGACCTACTCTCGCACCATGTTTTGAACTCACTGGAGATAATCTTTGGCCTGCTGAGTATTTTCAGCATTCTGTTTCAGCGACTTTGATTGAAGGAATGAATAACGGACAGAACGCCAAACAAAAACATCACAAGATCTGCCTCCAACAAGAATGAGCAAGAATGCCCATGGTCCACTCCCAGATAGTAGGTCAGGCAGCACAAGAAGGGTCTCGACCCGAAACGTCACCCATTCCTTCTATCCAAAGATGCTGCCTGTCCTGCTGAGTTACTCCAGCATTTAGTGTCTATGTGCCTTGACATTTCGTCATCTATCCATGTTCTCCAGAGATGCTGCCTGTCCCGCTGAGTTACTCCAGCATTTTGTGTCTATGTGCCTTGACATTTCGTCACCTATCCATGTTCTCCAGAGATGCTGCCTGACCCCTTGAGTTATTCCAGCTCTTTGTGTCTTTTTTTGTAAACCACCATCTGCCATTCCTTGTTTCTACAATGCAGGTGGATCAGGTCATCCTTGATCTATCGCGCTGCCACACACGCCTGTTCACACACGCCTTTCCTGACCCTGGACTCCGTACCCCAACTGTATTTGAACTCTACAGGTTATTGACCTCGACATGCTCCGAGGTCGCAGTTCCACAACGATGTTGGGATGTCCTTGTCGCCGACGCTCTTTGTCTTGTCACAGCGTTTAGACATCTGTCATCTGCTTCTAAATCTTTCTGATAATCTAATAGTTAACAACAGTTCAGTTGAATAAAATATAAAATAAAATAAACTTAGATTAAATAAACTTCTAGGCGCATATTAAAAACATCAAGTAAAAGAAAGATAAATAATTTACTTGGAGTGATCGAAGTGTACAGCATGGAAACAGGCCCTTCAGCCCATGGACCCCCACCTGACCATCCAGTTACACACACCCCAGCTAATTCCCCCGGATTCCACCGTTCACAAACACACTTGGGGCAATTTCCTGTAGCCAATCTCACTGCCACCCCACATCCTTGAGATCTGTGAGGAAACTGCAGCATCCACACTTGCACTTGGGTGAGTAATCAAAGTCAGTGATCACAATTAAGTGATAGGAGAAGAATGAAGCCATTCCGCCCATCAAGTCTACTCTGCCATACAATCACGACTGATTTATCTCTCCCTCCTAACCCCATTCTCCTGCCTTCTCCCCATAACTCTTGGCACCCATGTTGAAGTGGCTGGAGACATGCTCAGTAACAAGTACATGGTCTGCATTGAGCTGAGGGTGAGCTGCAAGGGTTTGTTAGCTCCTCTCTGCTCAAGGCATTGGGGCTTTGCTGTTGGTCCAGCAGCAGAATTGGAGTTCACAATCTCCAGTATCTGAGCATACAAACTCATCGCAAAATTCTGCATTTTAATGTGTGGGTACAGAGATCAAAGGCGAGTTGACCACGTGGAGGACCTTTGTGGCAGCTCTGTGCAGAATTGTTGGCCAAATGTCTCTACAATGTGGGCAGTACCTTCAAACTAGATTGGAGTCTCTAATTAGTTTGTGTGCTGCCTGGAGTGGAGTGAACCATAGACAGCATCCTAACTGGTTGCATTATGGCCTAGTATCGCAACTCCAATGGTTAGAAATGCAAGAGGCAAAAGAGACTGGTGGACTCAGCCCAGTTCATCACAGACACAGCCATGTCCACTGTCAAACGTATGTACATGAGGAGTTGCTTCAGGAAGGTGGCATCAATTATCAAGGCCCATCTGCCCCATAGCTTCTTCTTGCTGTTATCATTAGGCAGGAGGTGCAGAAGCCTCAAATCTCACACCATCAAGTTCAGGAACAGTTACTTTACGGCAATATCAGGATCTTAAACCAATCTGCACAACCTTAATCCTACTTTAGCAACAGAACACGACGGCCCATCCCTTGCATAACCGTGGACATATTTTTTAATTGGGTTTTGCACAAATGCCTTGTTTCTTGCAGCCTTTTTCTGTTCACCACCTTGTAGAATACTACAATCATACATAGAAAATGCATAATATATGATTTTGTGTGTTGTCTGAGTCTATGTGCCCTGTAATGCTACTGCCAGGAAGTTTTCCATTGTACCTGTACCTCACCACACATTTGCAAACGACAGTAAACTTGACTTGACGACTTCACCCTCTAACTCAGACCCTCTAACCCTGTCACGGAGTCAAGCCTGACATTGAGCCACCAGGAACTGCAATCATTCAGGGGAACATATTCCACCCTGTCCATTGTTGTATCATAAATGGTGCGATCTTTATCCCCATATCCTTATGAAATCCACTCTAGAATATTTTATAGGACATTAACATGACTATTTTGCCAATAACACTTTTGGAAAATTTGAGAAACCTCGTATTATTGGAAATTCTGAATCTCAAATGAGATTTTAAACAAAGTTGATGCCATTACTTAAAGACCAATGCAAAATCCTTCCTCATCCAAAACTCCCAGTTAATCTTGTGTAATGAGAGGGGATTAATTGGATACTACATAGTTAGAGTTAGTTCTGGAGAAGATTGATCATAATATGATAGGCTTAATCACCATTACATGACCATGACTGCAAGGTAGCCAATAGACAGAACTAATTATTCCAGGGTGCTTGATAGTTGAAAGAACAGACAAATGGCAAAGATTGAATGAGCCATTTATTCTAAACGATAATATGAGGAAAGTGTGATCGTTACTAAGAATTGGTTTGATGGAGCTCAAACAGGACAATAGATTTTTGGTTTAAAGAAAATAACCTCTTTCTCCAACTGTTATTATCTGTTGTGGGGAAAAAAGGTAATTGAAACATAAAAGTTTGTAGAAAATATAATGATAATTGTGGCATTCTTTAAAGCTCTTGTCAAATGCATAAGTTAAAATTGACTGAAGCTGTTTGGAGGATGTTGAAAGACTGCATTAAGAACAATTTCCATGAGTGAAATATTTTAGAATCAAACAGGGCTAATTTGGCTGAATCTTCTCTTACGTAATAAGACAGGACTAATTAGGAATTTAATTGTGAGAGATTCTCTGGAAAATAAATAACAAATGCTGGATGAACTCAGTGGGTCAGACAACATCTGTAGAGGGGATGGACAGACAATGTTTCAGGATAGGACCCTTCTTCAGAGTGATGGAGTAGGGAACAGAATGATGGAAAAGGGAGGTGGGGAGAACAAAGCCTGGCAAGTGATAGGTAGATACAGGTAAGGGGAATGCTAATTGGCAAATGAGTAGAGATAATAATAAAGGCTGGAGGTGAAATGGGGACAAAGTGACTCAGATAGGGAAAGAAGAGGAAACGATTAATTCCCCACCATTCCCCCTTACCTGTACCTGTGTTACCACTTGTCAAGGTAGAAACATAATCACCAATAGAGATGATACATTGTAGATTCATTGAATTGGCAAGATTAGTCTTCCTGAAGTAATCACCAACATAATTGATTGAAACCTGCTTTGGTAAGACCATCCCTGGTGAACAATGTAGCAAGACGTATCTACTCCTGTATTCCATCTCAACTGTCATAAAGGCCAATATTCCCTGAATCATAACTTTCTGTGATTCAGGAAGCTGACCAAATCCTTCTCAACTCCTAGATTTAAAGGTTGCTCACAATTAAAACTTTGTTTTACCCGACATTGAATCTACCCACTTTAAACTCAATTTCTTGTTATCTTGGTTTTCGTTTTACTATTCCTTCAAGCTTTGCATGAAATATGAATACTTTGTAGTCAATTTCCAATTAAAAGTAATTACTGTAAACAGCTAAGACCTTTTGCACCACTACATTAGTTAGTGCCGATTATTCTATTTATTCTTACAGATCCATTCACATATTCTCTATACACAATTATGTATTTCACCGATCATATGATGTTTTATGTTACAATTTATTTGTAATACGTAAATATGATACACAATTTAATTCTTTTTAAACATGCTGGTGGTCACTAATTTCTCAAATACCTTTTCCCTGTCTTTGAACCGTTGGTTCTCTATGCTTATGTTAAGCTCGCTTCTCACTACCTTGATAATGGGCTCTTTTATTTTCCTGAGAAGACCTTACAAACAAACTGGCCTGTGCTAACCTGTTTTCATAATTCCTCATTACTTCACCAGCAATTTTCCTGTTTTCCACTTCACAGAAACTTGTGAAAACTGGGGAATTTTGAAACGGCTCCACTTGGATCCCAATAATGTAGGCCTTTGTTTCATGGGAAATTGTTAGTTTTACATCCCATCGGTTTCACTCGAACATTTTCTTTAGTGGGCTAATTATGTGATGTTTCTTACACTTATAACCCCCTTGCTTCACTACTCCATCACCAGGTGGCGCCAGCAATGGCTGCCTCGCCAACAGACTGTCTGTCCCTTCCTTCTTTGCTGTATTAATAGTATGTGTTAAGTGTACGTTTTTAGTGTTCTTTCGCTTGTTTTATGTGGGGGGTGGGGGGCGGTGTTGGGGGAAACTTTTTTATAATCTCTTATCTCGACGGAGATGCGATTGTTTTCTGTCTCGTATCTCTGTCCGCACTGCGGCCTAACATCGAGGAGTTGGCGGCCTTTGCTGGAGACCGACTTCAGAGCTCCACCGCGGGAGCTTGCAGGACTGACCATTGTGGAGCTGGCGGTCTCTGGTCAGAGGCCGACTTCGGGTGCCCCAAGCTGCAGCAGCTTCAACCGCCCCGACATGGGAGCTTCGACTGCCCCAACGCGGGAGCTTCGACCACCCCAATGAGGGAGCTTCGACCGCCCCGATGAGGGGGCTTCGACCTCCCTGATGCAGGGACTTCGATCATCCCGATGCGATGGCTTCGACTGCCCTGATGCGGGGGCATTGACCGCCCTGATTGCCGAGGGGTTCGGTAGTGGTATGGCCCGACTCTTGGGAGCCGCCACAGGACCCCCCCTCCCCCAGAACAGGAGGCACGAAACGCACTGGTGGTCGCACAACCCGACCGGACCGCGTACGAAAATCGGCCGACAGAGGGGCCGACGGAGGCACAGTTGGAGGGACAGGCAGTGGGAGCCGCGAAGGGGGGCGACCTCGCGACCGAGGCTGGGCAACCGGTTGGTCGATGTCCAAATGTGCTGGCTTTAAGCGGTCAATTGACACGGCCTCCGGCTGGCCCCCCATGTCCAAGACAAAGGTTGCCTGTCCGTGCTCCAACACCCGGTACGGGCCCTCATACGGCCTCTGGAGTGGCGTCCGGTGGGCGGCACGGCACAGGACCTCATAGACGCAGTCACGGAGGGCCGATGGCACGTGCGGGCAGAATGTATCATGGCGGGACGTCGGCACAGGTGCGAGCTTGCCAACTTGCTCTCGAAGGCGCTGTAGGGCGGACGATGGCGATTCCTCTCGCCCCGGCAACGAGGGCACGAACTCTCCGGGCAGCATGAGCGGGGACCCGTACACGAGCTCTGCTGAAGATGAGGCCAAGTCCTCCTTAGGCGCAGTCCGGATGCCCAGCAAGACCCATGGTAGTGCGTCCATCCAGTCGGGGCCGGAGAGGCATGCCTTCAGCGCTGCCTTCGGCTGCCGGTGGAACCTCTCCACCAGGCCGTTTGCCTGCGGGTGATAGGCCGTGGTGAGGTGCAACAGGTGGGCCATGGCCGCTCACAGCTCAGATGTGAACTGTGGCCCCCGGTCCGATGAGATGACCACCGGCACCCCAAAGCGAGCAATCCAGTGAGCGGCCAACGCACGAGCGCATGTAGCTGTGGCTGTGTCGGCCAGCGGTATGGCCTCCGGCCACCGCGTGAAGCGGTCCACCACCGTGAGGAGGTGTGTGATGCCCTGGGAAGGCGGGAGAGGGCCCACAATGTCCACGGGCAGGTGGTCGAAACGGCGGCGGGGTAGACCGATCTCCTGGAGTGGCGCCCAGACATGGCGTTGGATTTTCGCCGTCTGGCACGGAATGCAGGTGCGGGCCCAGTGGCCAACCTGCTTGCACAGACTCATGCTTATAGCATATTTCTAAAAACTTTAACTCGACTTCTACCCTTTCTGATAGTTTACTCTTGTGGCGCGGCGATTAGGCCCGAAATGAAGGCGAGGAGCCAGGTGTTTTGGGAGCCTGCATAACTCTTTGAAATTAATTAAAAATCAGGCTCTCAAATGCTTGATAGCTGGTTATTATAATTAGTTTTCTGCTGGGAGGATTAAGTCTGAAGCCAGAGACACTGAAGAGATGTATTAAGCCAGTTTTGCATTGATAAGATGACTTCTTGCTCACCATTTCTGAAGGGTTGTTTATTCATGAAGCTTTCAATGCTTTAGATTAAGGCTATTTCCCCTCAATTTAACAATGTGCAATGTCAGTCTGAAGAAGGGTCTCGACCCGAAACGTCATCCGTTCCTTCTCTCCAGAGATGCTGCCTGTCCCGCTGAGTTACTCCAGCATTTTGTGTCTATCTTCTGCAAATTTAACAAAGTGCATAATTGAGCTGTCTCGCCAATACCCCCCCCCCCCCTCCCCGCTTCCCAAACCCCCACCCTGACAAGTTATTTTAAAATAGTATTTCGTCAAATTCCATGTGGGTATTGTAAGTTCAGCCAAAATTGCCAGAGTAAGTGAGTGTTGATCCATGCTGGTCCTCTGAGCTGTTCAATCACATCAAAGCCTTAGTTACTGTTAATGACTAGCTGGTGCAATAATTAACTTTAATAGATCATGATCTCATTATTTGTAATTATTGCTGCAGTTTTTTATAATTGCCTGGATATTTTAATATTTTCTTTCCAAATGATTTCTCCCTCTCCCTCTATATCCAATCAATATATTTTATTTTTCTTTCTGTATCTGATTTAATTCTTGATCACAAATGTTCTCCATCATCGTCTGTGCTGCTACAGTTTCTTCATTCTGTTTGTTTAAGGAGATGGTCAGTTGCTTGATCCCTTCACACAGGACCCAAGTAGAAGACTCCTGAGTGAAGTATGTAAAAGTATATAAAACTACGAGAGGCATAGAGAGAGAAACAATCAGAATCTTTTATTCCCTGGGTGGAAATGTCAAAGATTAGAAGGCATGGATTTAAGTTGAAAGGAGCAACGTTTAAAGGAGATGCACAGGGCAAGTGTTTTAATGAGTAGTTAGTGCCAAGGGCGTGCTGCGGGGGTGGTGATAGTGCCATTGAAGAGGCTTTTGGGTAGGCACATGGATATGCAGGGAATGGAGGTGATTTGTATCAGGTGCTGGCATGGACATGATGGGCCGAAGGGCCTGCTCCTGTGCTGTACTGTCTGCGTTCTATGTCAGTTCAGTTTAGTTTATTGTCACATATACTGAGGTACAATGAAAAGCGTGCTAACCAGTCAGCGGAAAGACAATACAGGATTACAATCAAGTCATTCACAGTGTAGAGATACATGATACGGGAATAACGTTTAGTGCAAGATAAAGCCAGTAATGTCCAATCAAAGATAGCCAAGGGTTGCCAATGAGGTAGATAGTAGTTCAGGACTGCTCTTTAGTTGTGGTGGGATGCTTCAGTTGCCTGATAACATCTGGGAAGAAACCCTCCCTGAATCTGGAGGTGTGCGTTTTCACACTTCTGCACCTTTTGCCTGATGGGGGAGAGGAGAAGAGGGAGTGGCCAGGGTACGACTGGAGCTTGATTAAGCTGCTGGCCTTGCCGAGGTAGAGTAAGGTATGAATGGAGTCAATGGAAGGGGAGGTTGGTTTGTGAGATGGTCTGGGCTGCGTTCACAATTCGCTGCAATTTCTTGCGGTCTTGCTGTTCCCAAACTGTGTTGTGATGCATCCTGATATAATGCTTTCTACGGTGCATCTGTAGAAGTTGGTGAGGGTTGTGGGGGACATGCCGAACTTCCTAAGCCTTCTGAGAAAGTAGAGGCGTTGGTGTGCTTTCTTGGTCATTGCTTCAATATGGTCCAGGAGAAGTTGTTGGTGATATTTACTCCTAGGAATTTGAAGTTTTATAGACAATAGACGATAGACAATAGGCGCAGGAGTAGGCCATTCGGCCCTTCGAGCCAGCACCGCCATTCAATGTGATCATGGCTGATCATTCACAATCAGTACCCCGTTCCTGCCCTCTCCCCATACCCCCTGACTCCGCTATCCTTAAGAGCTCTATCTAGCTCTCTCTTGAATGTATTCAGAGTATTGGCCTCCACTGCCTCATGAGGCAGAGAATTCCACAGATTTACAACTCTCTGACTGAAAAAGTTTTTCCTCATCTCTGTTCTAAATGGCCTACCCCTTATTCTTAAACTGTGGCCCCTGGATCTGGACTCCCCCAACATTGGGAACATGTTTCCTGCCTCTAACGTGTCCAACCCCTTAATAATCTTATATGTTTCAATAAGATCCCCTCTCATCGTTCTAAATTCCAGTGTATACAAGCCTAGCCGCTCCAGTCTTTCAACATACGACAGACCCGCCATTCCGGGAATTAACCTAGTGAACCTACGCTGCACGCCCTCAATAGCAAGAATATCCTTCCTCAAATTTGGAGACCAAAACTGCACACAGTACTCCAGGTGCGGTCTCACTAGGGCCCTGTACAACTGCAGAAGGACCTCATTGCTCCTATACTTAATTCCTCTTGTTATGAAGGCCAACATTCCATTGGCTTTCTTCACTGCCTGCTGTACCTGCATGCTTCCTTTCAGTGACTGATACACTAGGATACCCAGATCTCATTGTATGTCCCCTGTTCCTAACTTGACACCATTCAGATAATAATCTGCCTTCCTATTCTTACCACCAAAGTGGATAACCTCACACTGAAGGGTCTAGATGGGGTGTAATTCCTCAAAAGTGTTCAGGATAGTTTTCTCCAGCAGTATGCGGAGGCCCCCACACGAGAGAGGGCAACGCTGGATCTAGTATTGGGAAATTGGGAAGGGCAAGTTAATGAAATGAACTAGGAAAATGGACAGGGGAGAGCCGGTGGATGTGGTGTACCTTGACTTTCAGAAAGCCTTCGACAAGGTCCCACATAGGAGATTAATGGGCAAAATTAGAGCACATGGTATTGGGGGTAGGGTACTGACATGGATAGAAAATTGGTTGACAGACAGAAAGCAAAGAGTGGAGATAAATGGGTCCCTTTCAGAATGGCAGGCAGTAACTACGTGCAGTTTAAACCAACACTCCCTCCGCACTCTCCTATTCTGCCTATTCTGTCCATGAACCTTTCCCACACCACCCTCCATACCAACTTCTAGCCTCTCTGTGCCTCTGTCCTGCACGAGATCCCACCCCCCTTGCCAATCGAGTTTAAACCCTCCCGTGTAGCATTAGCAAACCTTCCCGCTAGGATGTTGGGCCCCTCCAGTTTAGGTGCAACCCGCCGCTTTTATACAGGTCACCCCTGCCCCGGAAGAGATCCCAATGATCCAGAAATCTGAATCCCTGCCCCTGCACCAACTCCTCAGCCACAGATCCATTTCCCCTATCTTCCTGTTTTTACCTTCACTAACACGAGGTACTGGAAGCAATCCTGAGATCACTACCCTGCAGATCCTGCTTTTCAGTCTTCTGCCCAATTCCATAAACTCGTGTTGCAGAACTTCCTTCCTCTTCCGACCTACATTGTTCGTGCCAACATGCACAACAACCTGGAGAGAAGGAGTGGGTGGTTTCGGGTCAAAACCCTTCTTCAGATGTGAAAAGGGAAACGAGAGATATAGATGATGATGTAGAGAGATATAGAACAATGATTGAAAGATATGCAAAAAAATAACGATGATAAAGAAAACAGACCATTGTAAGCTGTTTGTAGGGTGAAAATGAGAAGCTTATGTGACTGGAGTGGGGGAGGGAGGGTGAGAGATGGAATGCCGGGGTTACTTGAAGTGAGAGAAATCAATATTCATATCCCTGGGGTGTAAGCTGCCCAAGCGAAATATGAGATGCTGTTCCTCCAATTTGTGTTTAGCCTCACTCTGACAATGGAGGAGACCGAGGACAGAAAGGTCTGTGCGGGAATGGGAAGGGGAATTAAAGTGTCCAGCAACCGGGAGATCAGGTAGGTTCAGGCGGGCTGAGCGAAGGTGTTCAGCAAAATGATCACCCAGTCTGTGTTTGGTCTCGCCGATGTGTGAGTCTGCATCATGAACAACGTATACAGTAGATGAGGTTGGAGGAGGTGCAAGTGAACCTCTGCCGAACCTGAAAGGACTGTCGGGGTCTCTGGACAGAGTCGAGGGAGGAGGTGCAACGACAGGTGTTGCATCTTCTGCTGTTGCAGGGGAAGGTACCTGAAGAGGGGGTGGTTTGGGTGGGAAGGGACGAGTTGACCAGGGAGTTGCAGATGGAACAGCCTCAGCGGAAGGGGTGGAGGTGGGAAAATGTGGCGAGTGGTGGGATCCCGTTGGAGGTGGCGGAAATTTCAGAGGATTATATGTTGTATGCGACGGCTGATGGGGTGGAAGGTGAGGACTAGGGGGACTCTGTCTCTGTTGTGACTAGGGGGAGGGGGAGCAAGGGCGGAGCTGCGGGGTACCGAGGAGACACGAGTGAGGGCCTCATCTATGATGGACGAGGGAAACCCCGTTCCCTAAAGAATGAGGACATCTCGTGTGGAACACCTCATCCTGGGCGCAGATGTGGCGTAGACGGAGGAATTGGGAGTAGGGGATAGAGTCTTTGCAGGATGCAGGGTGGGAAGAAGTGTAGTTAAGATAGTTGTGGGAGTCAGTGGGTTTGTAATATACATCAGTTGATGATCTACCTCCTGTGATGGAGAGGGGAGGGAGGTGTCGGAGATGGTCCAGGTGAATAGACAATAGACAATAGACAATAGGTGCAGGAGGAGGCCATTCGGCCCTTCGAGCCAGCACCGCCATTCAATGTGATCATGGCTGATCATTCTCAATCAGTACCCCGTTCCTGCTTTCTCCCCATACCCCCTGACTCCGCTATCCTTAAGAGCTCCATCTAGCTCTCTCTTGAATGTATTCAGAGAATTGGCCTCCCCTGCCCTCTGAGGCAGAGAATTCCACAGATTCACAACTATCTGACTGAAAAAGTCTGACTGAATTTAACCATATAACCATATAACAATTACAGCACGGAAACAGGCCCGTTCGGCCCTACCAGTCCACGCCGACCACTTTCTCTGACCTAGTCTCATCTACCTGCTCTCAGACCATAACCCTCCAATTCCTTCCCATCCATATACCTATCCAATTTACTCTTAAATAATAAAATCGAGCCTGCCTCCACCACTTCCATACAGCCACCACCCTCTGAGTAAAGAAGTTACCCCTCATGTTACCCCTAAACTTTTGTCCCTCAATTCTGAAGTTATGTCCCCTTGTTGGAATCTTCCCCACTCTCAAAGGGAAAAGCCTATCCACGTCAACTCTGTCTGTCCCTCTTAAAATTTTAAAAACCTCTATCAAGTCCCCCCTCAACCTTCTACGCTCCAAAGAATAAAGACCCAACCAGTTCAACCTCTCTCTGTAGCTTAAGTGCTGAAACCCAGGCAATATTCTAGTAAATCTCCTCTGTACCCTCCATTTTGTCGACATCCTTCCTATAATTTGGCGACCAGAACTGCACACCATACTCCAGATTCGGCCTCACCAATGCCCTGTACAATTTCAACATTACATCCCAACTTCTATATTCGATGCTCTGATTTATAAAGGCAAGCATACCAAACGCCTTCTTCACCACCCTATCCACATGAGATTCCACCTTCAGGGAACAATGCACAGTTATTCCCAGATCCCTCTGTTCCACTGCATTCCTCAATTCCCTACCATTTACCCTGTACGTCCTATTTTGATTTGTCCTACCAAAATGCAGCACCTCACACTTATCAGCATTAAACTCCATCTGCCATCTTTCAGCCCACCCTTCCAAAAGGCCCAAGTCTCTCTGTAGACTTTGAAAATCTACTTCATTATTAACTACACCACCTATCTTAGTATCATCTGCATACTTACTAATCCAATTTGCCACACCATCATCCAGATCATTAATGTAAATGACAAACAACAGTGGACCCAACACAGATCCTTGGGGTACTCCACTAGAAACTGGCCTCCAACCTGACATACAGTTGTCAACCATTACCCTCTGGTATCTCCCATTCAGCCATTGTTGAATCCATCTTGCAACCTCACTATTAATACCCAACGATTTAACCTTCTTAATCAACCTTCCATGTGGAACCTTGTCAAATGCCTTACTGAAGTCCAATCGAGTTTCACTGTACCTTAAATAGTACACATGAAAATAAACAAAGCTTTGACCTTTAGACCTTTGACCTTTGAACAACTTGCAAAGAGAAAAATACCAAGGTGCAAAATATAGTTTTACGGCATAGTAGCATTACAGTTACAGATTAAAAAGTCCAATATCTGCAGTGCAGTAGGTTGGAAGACTGGGTCTCCACCCTATCTGATGGAAGGACTGTTCAGTCATCTGATAACAGAGGAGAAGAAGCTGTTCCTGGATCTGTTGTTCTGGGCTTTCAAACTTTTGTCAGTACTGACGGAAGAGGAGAGAAGAGGTAATGGCCAGGATGAAAAAAGTCTGTGATTACATTGGCTGCATTCCCTCGGCAATGTGAAGTGTAGATTGAGTCAATGGTGGAGATGCTGGTCGGTGTGATGGACTGGGCAGCATCTACAACCCTCTGCAATTTGTTGTGGCCTTGGGCAGAGCTGTTCCCAAACCAAGTTGTGAGGCAACCCAATAGCATGCTTTCTGAGACATGCTGAACTTGTTTAGCCTTCTGAGAAAGTAGAGGCGTTGGTGTGCTTTCTCGGTCATAGTTTCATTGCCGTTGGTCCGGGATAAATTGTTGCTAATATTTATGTCTTGGAACTTGAAACTCTCAACCATTCCCACTTCAGCACCATTGATGGTGATCAGGGTATGCACTCCACCACGCTTCCTGAAGTCCATAACTAGCTCCTTAGTCTTGCTGACATTGATGGAGAGGTTGTTGTCTTGATATCATGTTGCTACGCTTTTGATCTCCTTCCTGTACTCCGTCTCATCATTGTTCACGCTGCAGCCCGGTACAGTGGCAAGACCTTCCAACTTATGGATGGAGTTAGAGCAGAATTTGGCCAGGCAGTTGTCAGTTTATAGGGAGTATAGTAAGGGACTGAGAATGTATCCATGCAGGGCATCAGTGTTGAGATTACTGTGGAGGATGTTTTGTCGCCGACGCTCATTGATTGTGGTCAGTAGGTTTGAAAGTCAAAGATCCAGTGGCAGAGGGATGTGCTGACTCCTGGGTCCAGATGAGATTGTTAGAATTACGGTGTTGAAGGCAGAAGTATAGTCACTAAGTAGGACAGGCAGCATCTCTGGAGAGAAGGAATGGGTGACGTTTCGGGTCTCGCTGTCCCGCTGAGCTACTCCAGCTTTTTGTCTCTATCCTTGGTTTAAACCAGCATCTGCAGTTCCTTCCTTCACATTTCATCACTAAATAGGAGTTTGAAGAAGTGATCTTATTATCTAGATGTTGCAGTGATTAGAGTCAGGGAGATGGCATCTGCTATGATTGGGTTGCATTGGTAGGCCAACTGCAGTGGATCAAGGCTGCCTGGAAGGCTGGTTAATGTGCGCAATAACCAGACTCACGAAGCTCTTCATCATGGTGGATGTCAAAGCCACTGGACAGTAGACATGAAGCCACTCAATCTTGCTTTTCTTTGGCACCTGGTTGATGGTGGTCTTGTTAAAGCAGGTGGGAAGCTGAGAGCAGAGAAGTGAGAGGTTAAAGATGTCTGCCTTCTGCCAGCTGGTCCATGCAGGTCCTGAGGATATGGATGGGAACTCTATCTGGACTAGATTCTTTCTGTGGCTACCCGCTCAGGAAGTCGATCTGCCATCCGCTACCATGACCGTCGGTACAGGCACGCCTAAACTGTTGGGTCAGCAAGCCCTCGACCCAAAACGTCACCCATTCTTTCTCTCCAGAGGTGCAGCCTGTCCTGCTACATTACAGCAACAAATGCAGTTTATTTAAAACAACTGACTACAATGATATGATCTGATCAGAGGCTGGGCTGGAGCCTGTGGATGAGACAGATGCTTTCCTCAAGGAGCCCACATGCTAAGCCATTTGTATACACTGCAATTTTGAGAATTAAGACATTTCAAAAGCACTCAAGGATTGATTTGATTTTCAGGAACCAATTGACTAAGTAGAATCGCTGTCACATCCGTTTCCTAGTTTCAGAAAGCTCACCACCTGAGTATGATCAAAATACTTTACAACACTGATTCTGGGAGTGTAATGTCACTGTTTTCTGTCTATCTTCTGTTGGGTCGGATGATGTGATTCCCGTCCAGCCTGATGGAGAAGTAAAAGATGATGACACTCTCAACTACCTGTTGGCTTGCAGAGACAAATCTCCATGATGGCTCAATTTGTGATGAAATTGGGCACATATAGGCTCCTGGGGCAGGTATCTGAGAGATATTAGATATTTTGTTTGAAAATATCCTCTCTTTGGCCTTGTTATTCAAGCACTCAGTGGCGCAGCGGTAGTGTTGCTTACAGTGCCAGAAACCAAGGTTCGATCCTGACTCTGGGTCCTGTCTGTAGGGAGTTTGTACATTCTGTAGGGAGTTTGTACATTGGTTTTCTCCGGGTGCTCCAGTTTCCTCCCACGCTCCAAAGGTTAATTGGCTTTGGTAAAATTGTAAATTGTCCCTTGTTTCTAGGATAGTGTTAGAGTACGGGGTGATTGCTGGTCACGTGTATCATAACATTTAAGAGACATTTGGCCAGGTACGTGGATAGATTAGGTTGATAGGGTTAGGGGCTAAATGCAGGCAGGTGGGATGAGTGGAGATGGCACTATGACTCGAGTGACGAAGGAGGCATATGGCATGCTTATCTTCATAGAATGGAAGAGTCGGACAATATGCTGCAATGTTTGTAAAACACTGGAAAGGCGACTCTTAGAGTATTTATTGTGTGCAGTTCTGGTACCCACACCGTAGAAAGGAAACATTTGCTCTAGAGATTTGCACAGGTTGAAACAAATCAGATTGGATGAAACAAATTTGGAAAAGATCATAATTTACCAGAAAAATTTAAATAATATTGTACAGCGTGATGCCATTTCTTGAACACAACAAACGTGGACATTTCCTGCAAAGAGTGAGGGAAAAGATTGCCCAGTTAGTTTGAGATGAGTGGACAGTCTGAAGAAGGGTCTCGACCCGAAACGTCACCTATTCCTTCTCTCCAGAGATGCTGCCTGTCCCGCTGAGTTACTCCAGCATTTTGCGTCTACCTTTAGTTTGAGATGAATACTGACAGCGCTCGGACAGATTGCCGATGCGTTGTGAGCCTTACCAAACATCCCAAGGCTAGCAATTAAAATAGTTACAAAGTAGATGACCAGAGAATTATGCAGAATCCCACTGAGCCGTGAAATAATTGGTTATTATTTCTAGCAGGGCACATTTGTTTTCTATTTAGCCCCATTGGAAATTAATTGGTATCATTGTTCAACCAAACAGGCTCCTCTGCTGCCAAAGGCTTGTTGCAATGGCATCATCCAGCGAGGAGGGCTTTCTAAATTTAGAATACAACAACATATTTATGCTGGGTCCTCATGCAGCATCAGATGGATCAGCCACTGATGGCTTTTAACCTTAGTGATTGCAGGAAAAATCTATGATTTGGTAAATTCCTTACATGGAATTTCTCTACTTTTCTTGTCAAATCCCAATCTCTTGAGAAGAGCATCAAGGTTTTGGTGCTTTCTGACTGTCATGTAGCTCTGAAGTCACTCGACAAACCTACTCTTACTGCTTTGAGCCAATCTGCTCATGGATTGCCCTAATAAGGCGATCACAGGACCGATGCAGTACCTGGGGGATTTTAAACAAGCAGCATTTCATAAGTGTAACTACGTGCAATCATGTTGATGGATTCTGATGCCAAGAAACTCATCCCCAGTCAGTAGCACTATGTGCACTAAATAATAGCAGCAGGTACTTGAATTGGGCCTCCAAAATGTGTTGCATTTGAAGCCAACCAATCATGCATGTATTTCTAGGAAATTGGCTCTTTCTGTTCAACAACGCTTCCACACTCCAAAGACGTACAGGTTTGTAGGTTAATTGGCTTGGTATAAATGTAAATTGTCCCTAGTGTGTGTAGGATAGTGTTAGTGTGCGGGGATCGCTGGTCGGTGTGGACTCGGTGGGTCGAAGGGACTGTTTCCGCGCTCTGTCTCTAAACAAAAACAAAATATTGCTTCAGTGTTAACATTAACAGGGAAAAGTTAGGTATCGTTGGCATTTCATCCCTGTGACGCAACTCATCTTCTGTACAAGATGCAGCATGTTACACTGAGAATAGGTTGCAAATTAAGGTGGTATTGTCCAATATATAGAGATTGCAAACTGTGGCTGTTCAAAGAGGTGATTGTGAAAATAAACGACAGAAGCAACTGAAAAGACAATTCATAAATCCATTTTTATGTGCAATCAGCTTTAATGGGGTAACATTATGCAGATGCTTCTCGCAAGTGTGGCTTCTTCCTATCAAGCCAAAAGGCAAAAATAAATAACTGCCAGAAATCAGAAATAAAAACAAAAAAAGCATAAACATTCAGCAGGACAGTCCGCATCTGTGGAAAGAGAGAGAGTTCCACATAGGGTCAGAAAAAATCATTCACGCTTCCATTTCCTCCTGCCTAGACTACTGCAACTCCCTATACACTGGGATCAGCCAATCTTCCCTGTCCCGCCTGCAACTGGTCCAAAACGCCGCAGCGAGACTCCTGACGGGTACCCCGATTCTGGCCTCTCTCCACTGGCTCCCTATACGGTACAGAATCAACTTCAAGCTCCTCCTATTCATGTATAAAGCCCTAAATGGACATTCCCCCCCTACATCAAAAATCTTCTAACCCCCCTCTCTAACTCCAGGTCCCTCAGGTCGGCCGACTTGGGGCTACTCACTATCCCGCGGTCTAGGCTTAAGCTCAGGGGTGACCGCGCTTTTGCGGTTGCAGCTCCTAGACTGTGGAACAGCATCCCTCTCCCCATCAGAACTGCCCCCTCCATCGACTCCTTTAAGTCCAGGCTCAAAACCTATTTCTACTCCCTAGCGTTTGAGGCTCATTGAGGAGGCGCTGTGAACTGTTTGCGTGCTACTGTATGTTTCATTTTTTCCTTAGTACCTAATCAGATGTACAGCACTTTGGTCAACGTGGGTTGTTTTTAAATGTGCTATACAAATAAAATTGACTTGACTTGACTTGACTTGATAAAGCTAGACAGCAGAGAAACAGGCCCTTCAGCCCAACATGTCCATGCTGACCAGATTGCTTAACTCAGCTACTCCCACTTGGCTGTGCATGGCCAACATCCCTCCCATCCACGTACCTATCCATATTTCCCAGGTGTTTTTTGTACCCACATCTTCCACTTACCCTGGCAGCTTGTTTCAAATATACTGCACCATCTCTGTGAAAACATTGCCCCTCAAGTCCCTTTTAAATCTTTCCCTTCACACCCTAAACCTATGGCCTCTCGCTTTAGACTTTGCTACCCTGAGGATAAAGACTATGGCTATCCATCCCTATGCAGCCTCGCCTTAGAAGTCAAACCTGGCAACATCCTTGTGATTTTTTTTTGCCCTTTTTCTATCGTTCCTATAGCAAGGCGAGCAGAATTGTAAACAATAGTTTAGTGGCCTTCCGAAAGTCTTGTAAAGCTGTAACATTATGTCATCCCAACTCCTGTACTCAATATTCTGATCAAGAAAAGGCAAGCATGCCAAACACCTTCTACACCATCTTGTCTAAATGTCTTACCACTTTCAAGTAACTATGTACCTCCACCCCTAGGTCTCTCTGTTCTACAACACTCCATAGAGCTCTACCATTTACTGTATAAGTCCGGTCACGGTTTGAATTACCAAAATGCAATCCTGCGTATTTATTGGAATTAAACTCCATCAGCCATTCCTTGTTCAATTTGTCCAGCTGATCAGGATATTCTTGTAATCTTAGGTAACCTTCTTCACTGTTCATATACCACCAATTTTAGCACCATCATCAGATTCACTAATCATGGTACATTCTCATCCAGGTTGTTAATACAAGTAACAAACACCAGGGGACCTAGCACTGATCCATTTGGCACACTGCGTCAAACAGAGAAAGAAATAATGTTTCAGTTGAATACCCTTTGGGGGTGTTCAGGAAAGGGCTGGAGATTGGGGAAGCGTGGAAAGGCAGGGGCTTTGGGTAATTTATGGGCATGGAATGTTGACAGCAGATTAGGAGAGAGCAACAGAATTTGAGCTAGGGGAGCCATTAACAATAGACAGACACAAAGAACTGGAGTAACTCAGAGGGCCAGACAGCATCTCTGGAGAAAAGGAATAGGTGACGTTTCGGGTTGAGACCCTTCTTCAGACTGAGAGTCAGGGGAAAGGGAAACGAGAGATATAGACGGTGATATAGAGAGATATAAAACAAATGAATGAAAGATATGAAAAAAAGTAAAGATGATAATGGAAACATGCCATTGTTAGCTCTGGGCTAGGCGAAAATGAGTTACAGACAATGAGACTCAACAAGACCAGTTAGACGCTGGTACAGTGACGGGTGGGGGAGGGACGGAGTGAGAGGGGATGCAAGGGCTATTGGAAGTTAAGGAAATCAATATTCAGACCGGTGGGTTGTAAACTGTCCAAGTGAAATATGAGGTGCTGTTCCTCCAATTTGCGTTTGGCGTCACTTTGACAATGGAGGAGGCCCAAGCCAGAAAGGTCAGTGTGGGAATGGGAAGGGGAATTAAAGTGGGAGATCAGGTAGGTCCAGGCAGACTGAGCGGAGGTGTTCAGTGAAATAATCGCACAGTCTACGTTTGGTCTCATCATTAACAATATCAGATAACATGGAGAGCTAGGAGGGTTGGTTTTGTGGTCAGAAGTGCAGCGGAAATCATATTAAAGGGAGCAGTAGGAGTGTGGAGAGGGCAATAGGGGAGTTAAGAAAGAACCTGGGCAGAGATGTGTTCAAGGGAAAAGGCTGGGACTGTGGAATTCATTGGATATTTTCTGGTAAACTCCAGTGATCCAGTGCACCCCCTACAGGCAAGTATCTCCATCCTTGGATACAGTGACACAAACTGCATGCTGTACGTAACTATGAGGACACGTGCCGTACAATTGCAATAACCCTGCCTCCACATCACACTCTATTCACTTGAAGTAAGGGGCAATGCACCAAGCCTTCCAAATTCATGAATAGAATTGTGAGATAGGAAGTAGAATTTGCTGTTGGTTTAAACTGTGATCCTAATAGGAATTTATTCTTTGTTTGATTTAAGTCAACACACTCTGCAACTAGCTTGAAAACATATTTGATAGGAATGGCAGCATCAATGTTATTGCATAAATGTAAAATGTGGGAGTTGGCCGTCGACAATCCAGTGGCTTCTACAGCAACCACACATCTGCAGTGTGTCTGAATTTTGAGAGACTTTGGCTCAGCCCTGTTAATCTGGCGACATGTGAACATTCCAGAGCATCAAAGAGGGGGAGTATGGAGCTATTAGAACTGCTGTAACACTGAAGGTTTTATCAGTTTATTGTCACGTGTACCGAGCGAGGTACAGTGAGAAGCTTTTGTTGCGTGCTATCCAGACAGCAGAAAGACATTACATGATTACAATTGAGCCATTCACAGTATACAGATACATGATAAGGGAATACCTGAGAGGAGTTTAAGAAGATCATAGTTAAAGTAAGAAATGTTGCTATAGGAATAGAGATTTAAGAGTGAGGAGCGATGGTACTATGTGATTGTAGATCTGCTTCTGTGGTTAGCACACAAATGGTCACCTGGGTTGGGCGCCATCTTGGGAGCAGGTACATCTTCAGTTTGAGGCAGAAATTTGGAATTGGGCAGTGGTCAAGTGCTGAGGAGGATGTGCCTGAATCTGGCACATACAAGGACAAAGAGTGTGACCATATCAGAGCCTCGGACACCAAGACACCTCACACGCCCTACGTCTCTACAATGACTTCTGTTTTCCAGGCCCCCACTCACTGATCTTTACTATGGATGTTCAGCCACCCTACACATCCATCCCCCACCAGGAAGGTCTTAAAGCCCTCCATTTCTTCCTCGACCGCAGAACCAGCCAATTTCCCTCTACCTACACTCTCCTCCACCTAGCAGAGCTGCTGGTCCTCACGCTTAACAACTTCTCCTTTGACTCCTCCCACTTCCTTCCAATCTAAGGGGTAGCTATGGGCACTCGCATGGGCCTCAGCTATGCCTGCCTCTTTTTAGGGTACGTCGAACAATCCCTATCCCAGGCGTACACTGGCTCTATCCCCGAACTCTACCTCCGCTACATTGACGACTGCAACGGTGCTGCCTCCTGCACCCATGCAGAACTCACTGACTGTTAACTTTACAACTAATTTCCATCCTGCACTCAAACTCACTTGGACCATCTCTGACATCTCCCTACCGTTTCTTGATCTCACCGTCTCCATCACAGGAGACACAGACTATTACAATGTCTGTGCTGAGTATAATGCCAAGACCGGGGAGGCACGGTGGCCTAGGGGTGGAGTTGCAGCCTTACAGCACCAGAAACCCAGGATCCATAGAAACATAGAAAATAGGTGCAGGAGTAGGCCATTCGGCCCTTCGAGCCTGCACCGCCATTCAATATGATCATGGCTGATCATCCAGCTCAGTAGCCCGTACCTGCCTTCTCTCCATACCCCCTGATCCCTTTAGCAAAAAGGGCCACATCTAACTCCCTCTTAAATATAGCCAATGAACTGGCCTCAACTACCTTCTGTGGCAGAGAATTCCACAGCCTCACCACTCTGTGTGAAGAAATGTTTTCTCATCTCGGTCCTAAAAGACTTCCCCCTTATCCTTAAGCTGTGACCCCTGGTTCTGGACTCCCCCAACATCGGGAACAATCTTCCCGCATCTAGCCTCTCCAACCCCTTAAGAATTTTATATGTTTCTATAAGATCCCCCCTCAGTCTTCTAAATTCCAGCGAGTACAAGCCCAGTCTATCCAGTCTTTCCTCATATGTAAGTCCCGCCATCCCAGGGATCAATCTGGTGAACCTTCTCTGTACTCCCTCTAAGGCAAGAACGTCTTTCCTCAGGTTAGGAGACCAAAACTGCACACAATACTCCAGGTGCGGTCTCACCAAGGCCCTGTACAACTGCAGCAGAACCTCCCTACTCCTAAACTCAAATCCTCTTGCTATGAATGCCAACATACCATTCGCTTTCTTCACTGCCTGCTGCACCTGCATGCTTGCTTTCAATGACTGGTGCACCATGACACCCAGGTCACGTTGCATCTCCCCTTCTCCCAATCGGTCACCATTCAGGTAATACTCTGCTTTCCAGTTCTTGCCGCCAAAGTGGATAACCTCACATTTATCCACATTATATTGCATCTGCCATGCATTTGCCCACTCGCCTAATCTATCCAAGTCACTCTGCAGCCTCCTAGCATCCTCCTCGCAGCTAACACTGCCACCCAGCTTCGTGTCATCCGCAAATTTAGAGATGTTGCATTCAATTCCATCGTCCAAATCATTAATATACACTGTAAATAACTGGGGTCCCAGCACTGAGCCTTGCGGTACCCCACTAGTCACTGCCTGCCATTCCGAAAAGGACCCGTTTATTCCTACTCTTTGCTTCCTGTCCGCCAACCAATTTTCTATCCACCTCAACACTGAACCCTCAATACCGTGTGCTTTAAGTTTGTACACCAATCTCCTATGTGGGACCTTGTCGAAGGCCTTCTGAAAGTCCAGATATAACACATCGACTGGTTCTCCCTTATCCACTCTACTAGTTACATCCTCGAAAAATTCTATAAGATTAGTCAGACATGATTTGCCTTTGGCAAATCCATGCTGACTTTGTCCGATGATTTCACCACTTTCCAAATGTAATGCTATCACATCTTTAATAACTGACTCTAGCATTTTCCCCACTACCGATGTTAGCCTAACTGGTCTATAATTCCCCGTTTTCTCTCTCCCTCCCTTTTTAAAAAGTGGGGTTACATTAGCTACCCTCCAGTCCTCAGGAACTACTCCAGAATCTAAAGAGTTTTGAAAAATTATCACTAATGCATCCACTATTTCTGAGGCTACTTCCTTAAGCACTCTGGGATGCAGCCTATCTGGCCCTGGGGATTTATCTGCCTTTAATCCATTTAATTTACCTAACATCACTTCCTGATTAACCTGGATTTCCCTCAGTTCCTCCATCTCATTAGACCCCCGGTCCCCCGCTATTTCCGGCAGACGGTTTATGTCTTCCTTAGTGAAGACAGAACCAAAGTATTTGTTCAATTGGTCTGCCATCTCCTTGTTTCCTATGATCAATTCACCTGTTTCCGACTGCAAGGGACCTACATTTGCCGTAACTAATCTTTTTCTCTTGACATATCTATAAAAGTTTTTGCAGTCTGTTTTTATGTTCCTTGCCAGTTTTCCCTCATAATCTATTTTCCCTTTCCTAATTAAGGAAATTAAGCCAAAGGCATTGCCTGTATGGTGTTTGTATGGTCCCCCCATGACCTGCATGGGTTTTCTCCAAGATCTTTGGCTTCCTCCCACACTTCCTCCGACAAAGACGAACATGTTTGTAGGTTAATTGGCTTGGTATAAATGTAAATTGTCCCTAGTGTGTGTAGGGTAGTGTTAATGTGCAGGGATGGCTGGTCAGTTCAGACTCGATGGGTCAGAGGGCCTGTTTTTGCACTGTATCTCTAAAGTAAACTAAACTAAAAGCAACTCATCTGCCTGCACATAATCCATATCAATTCATTCCCTATATATCCATATCTCTTAAATGTCAATATCATATCTGCCCCACAGACCACCCTGCAGTGCATTTCAGGCACACACCACCCTCTATGCAAAAAACAGCTTGCATCACACATCTCCTGTAAACTTTATCCAACTCAACTTCAAGGTATGCCCTCTAATAGTTGAGATTTTCATCCTGACTGTCTATCCCATCTATCCCACTCGTATTGTTTATATACATCAGGTCCCCCCGCAACCTCTGGCATTCCAAAGAAAACAATCCAAGTCTGCACAATCATTCCCTTTAGCTGACACACCCTAATCTAGGCATCTTCCTGATAAATCTCCTTTGCACACTTTCCAAAGCCTTTACATCCTTCCTGTAATGGGGCGACCAGAACTGCAAACAATACTCCTAATGAAGCCTAACCGAAGTCCTAAACAGCTGCATCATGACTTCCTGACTCTTATACTCAATGTTCAGAGCTATGAAAGCAAGCATACCATGAGCTTTCGTTACCACTCTATCTACTTATGTTGCTACTTTCAGGGAGTTAAGGACTTGGTCTCCCCTCTGTACAACAATTCTGTTAAGGGTCATGTCATTGATTTTATATTTTCCCCTTGCATTTGATCCCCCAAAGTTCAACACCTCACAGTTGCTCCGATTAAACCCCATCTGCCAATTCCCTGGCCCATTTCTGTAGTTGTGTTGCAATATTTGTAATTAATTCTACTAAGGGGCAGTTTCATCTTATCAAACTGTTAGAAAAAGTCACTGGTGGACTTCCGGTGGCGTTATGGACTGAACAAGTCGCACGTCAACTAGCTCCGTGAACATTCCGATTTAGGAAGAGAGGAACGGGACGGGCCCGTTGTAACTTACCGGCAATTTTCAACGAAGGGTGGGTGACATCATCAGATCGCGACTTTTAAAAGTAAATGTCGACAAGTCGCACCCCCCCGTTAAAAACCGTTAAAAAAGGAACGGTTAGAACAAGACCCGTGGAAGAAGAAGAATCAAGCCAGATGGAAGCCTCTGCTACAGCTCAAACCTCAGCAGCGGGTCAGGAAGAAACTGCCTAAAAAAATTGGATTGGAAGAATTTCGCAGCGTTGTGGGTGAGGAGCTTTCAGATATGAAGTCTCAAGTGGTAAATATGACAGTTGAATTACAAGAGATGAAAGCTGAATTAGTGTCCCTTAAAGGAATGAAGGGGGAAATACTATCTACTATTAAGGAGCAGTTGGATAAATCAAAGGCTGAAATGTGTATAATTATGAATGAACACATGGAGGAAGTAACCTCCAAGTTACAAAAGTTGGACTCTGATTTTTCTGGTAAGCTGAACCACATCACCGCGTCAATAGAACAACATGATGAGGCTATAGGTGAGTTGGAAACTTTAGCCGAGACGAGTGCTGAAACTACAAAAGTAGTATTGTCGGAGACTCAGCGTCTTTCTGATTTATTGATGAGATTAACCGAAAAATGTAGACTTAGAGGGTCATTCAAAACGACAAAATTTAAGAATCCTTGGAGTTAAAGAAGGCAAAGAAAAAGATAAAAACGTTCGTGATTTTACTGCTGAGTTATTGCAGGAAGTTTTGAAAATGGATTCAAAGCCCTTGCTGGATCGAGCCCATAGAGCACTGAGAGCACGGCCAGGTGCTAATGCGCCTCCAAGACATTTGATTCTGAGGGTGCATCATGCTCACGTTTTAGAAGATATGCTGTCAAGAATTGCTAGTAACAGAGCTTTATCATTCCGAGGCGATGAGATTCGCATCTTCAGAGATTACCCCTTTGAGGTGGTTAAGAAAAGAGCACTGTTTAATGAGACAAGATCTATTCTCAAGAAGATCCCAGCGCTCAGATTTGGTATGTTGTATCCAGCAAAACTCCGAGTGACCTACAATCAAAAATGAATCCTTTTTTACTGACTATAATAAAGCACTGGAATTTGCTCGGGAGATCGAAAGGTCGCTGAAGGCTTGATTATGATTTCACGGCTATCTTAATTGGCAGACATCTGATTGGACTTTAAAAATATTAAAATTCAAAGATTTAAGTTTAGTGTATATACTATACGTATATTAACCGTAACTAATAATTATTAATTAAAAAACATATATATTTTTATTAATCATCACTAATAAGAAGTATAAGTAATATTTGATTTATGTAAACCTTACTTTGAATACTTAATTAATACACTTTAGATAGAAAAATCGATTTATTATAGACTAATTAGTTTCGGGCCTGCCCCGTTTATCTCTCTTTTTAAAAAAATAAAAAATAATAATAATAACTGTGTTAAAAAACGGAGCTAGTATTAATTTTTTTTTACATCTCACGGAAGTCCTTAGATTTTTTGCCACCTTAGGGTGGCTAACACTAACTGCACTAATTGTAGTTGTAGTTTTAGTTGTCTCTTCTTTTTTCCTGCACTCTTTTAACCTTTTACATATTGATTTTTTTTTTAGATTTAACTTTTATTATCATGTCATTTTTCAGAAATTATATACTTTTGGGAGATATTTCCGGGAGGCACTCTACGCTGTACAAAAGATCATCCACCCCTCATTCAAGAAAAATGTTGTAGTCCGGGTGCCAGACCATTTGCTTTATTATAGACCATTTATCGGTTAAGATGCAAGATTCTATTAGGAAAACAGGGGTTAAAGGTATTACATTTTGTAGTTGGAATGTCAAGGGTGTTAATGAACCAATTAAAAGAGGTAAAGTACTGTCACATTTAAAATCTATTGATGCAGACATAATGTTCCTTCAGGAAACTCATCTAAAAAATGTAGCACATAATAGACTGAAAGGCAAATGGATTGATAAAGTATTTCACTCATCGTTTCCCTTTAAATCAAGAGGTGTTGCTATTTTAATTCGTAAGGGTATACCATTTATAAATACTTCCTCTATAGTCGACACTGAAAGTAGATATGTTATATTAGTGGGAGAACTATATTCTACAAAATTGATATTGGTGAATGTCTACGCACCAAATTTTGATAATCCGTTATTTTTTAAAAAAATATTTAATACCATTCCAGAATTTGGACAATATAACTTGATAATTGGAGGAGATTTAAATTGTACATTAGATCCTTATTTGGATAGATCTTCAACTCAAAGGAAAACAAAATCCAAGTCGTGTGAATTATTAAACTCTTATATAAATAATGCAAATATAAAAGATGTTTGGAGGATTGATAATCCTTCAGGCCGAGAGTATTCATTTTATTCACCTGTGCATAAAACTTATTCAAGAATTGATTATTTCTTGGTGGACTCCAAACTTATTCCTTATACGTATAATTCAAAATATCATAATATTATTATATCCGATCATGCCCCTTTAACATTTAGGGTAAAACTCCAAGGAGTAACGGGGAAACAGACTAATTGGAGATTTAATCCGCAAATCTTAAATGAAAAAGCATGTTATGACTATCTTAAATCGCAATTTGAGATTTTTTTTAACGCAAATGACCTTCCTGAAACATCTGCGTCCCTGCTTTGGGAAACATTTAAAGCGTTTGTGAGAGGATGTATTATTGCTTTTCAAGCGTCTCAAAACAAGAAGAACCGAGCTGAACAGAATGAGCTGGAAAGTCAGATAAGACAGTTAGACATAACAAATGCCATCGCTCCCTCTATTGAAATACATAATAAAATTGCAGTTCTCAAATATAAGTTAAATTATATCCTTTCAGCTCATATTTTAAGGCTTTTTCAATATACTAAACAAAAACATTTCGAATTTGGAGATAAACCACAGAAATTGCTAGCACGTCAACTCCGTAAATTAGAAGATGATTCTACAATTCATAAAATTAGATCAGAAAATGGAGATTTGCTTAAACTACCTAAGGATATTAATCAGAGATGTTTGCAATTTTATCAGTCATTATATTCATCAAAAATAACAGATACTTCTGCGCAGATGCAAAAGTTTTTGCAGGAATGTAATCTTCCTGGTTTGAATGTGAGTGATAGAAATTTACTGGGCGCAGAAATAACTATGAAAGACGTTGAAGAGACTATTAAATCCATGAAAAATGGGAAGACTCCTGGTCCTGATGGCTTAAATAATGAATTTTATAAAAAATTTAGTGGTTTGATCTCTCCACGTTTGCAAACTGTATATAGTCACGCCTTTAAACAACAGAGATTGCCACAAACTCTGACTGAATCAACAATAATCCTCATTCCTAAAAAAGATAAGGATTCTGAAGACCCTGGTTCGTATAGGGCGATAGCTCTTTTAAATACTGATCAGAAGATATTAGCGAAAATTTTAGCTCAGAGATTAAGTCTAGTTATAGACAAATTGATACACCCCGATCAATCAGGCTTTATAGCTAAACGATATTCATTTTTCAACTTGAGACGCTTGTTTAATATAATTTATTCAAATAGACTATTAAATGAAGATTTAGCAATCATCTCGCTAGATGCTGAAAAAGCATTTGATCAAGTAGAATGGCCCTATCTTTTCTCAGTGATGGAAAAATTTCAACTAGGTGAAAATTTTTGTGCACGGGTGAAACTTTTATATACATCCCCAACAGCTAGAATATTAACTAATCAAATGCTGTCATCTAAATTTCATTTAGCTAGGGGTTGTAGACAAGGATGTCCACTATCACCACTTATATTTGCCCTTATTATAGAACCACTTGCTGAGAGTATTAGATCAAATTCAGATATTCATGGCTACAACACTAAACATACAACCAATAAAATGTCTTTATATGCGGATGATGTATTAATATATATTACAAAGCCAGAAATTAGCATTCCGAATTTATTAAATCTCATAACTCAATTTGGTTCATTTTCAGGTTATAGAATTAACTGGTATAAAAGTGAAATTATGCCAATAATGGAGCATAATCCGGCCATACTTCAACAATTTCCTTTTAAAATTGCCTATGAAAAGTTTAAATATCTTGGAATTTACGTGACTAGGAAATATACTTCTTTATTTAAATCAAATTTTCCTCCTTTACTTGCTAAATTACACAGAAATATTCAATTTTGGAAAACACTTCCTATATCATTAGTTGGTCGTAGTAATGCTATAAAGATGATCTTTCTTCCACAGCTACTATATTTATTTCAAGCAATTCCGATCTATCTTCCAAAAAAGTTTTTTTTAAAAATTGATTCAATTGTCACTAATTTTATTTGGGACTACAAGACTCATAGAATAAATAAAAGACACTTATGTAAGTCTAAAATTAATGGAGGAATTGCTTTACCTAACTTTTTATTTTATTATTGGGCGGTTAATATTAAAAATATAACCTGCTGGTTGGATGATTCTGATCAACAACCGGATTGGTTAAAGATGGAGAAAGAGGATTGTTTACCATTCGATATTGGTGCGATCCTCTTAGCTCCAATAAATTTAAATAAAAAAACATATGGAGGTAATCCCATTATACATAGTGTTATCCGTACCTGGAAACAATTAAAGCTTACGTTAAAATTGAGTAAATTATCTGTTTTCCTTCCTATTGCGAATAATCCTTCTTTTAAACCGTCTGTCTTAGATAGAGGCTTTGCTCAATGGAAAAGTTATGGAATCAAAAGGGTGGGAGATCTTTATCATAAGGGAACTTTTCTTTCGTTTCAGGAGTTACAGCAGAAGTACGGATTACATGTTAATAATTATTTTAGATATTTACAACTTAGAGATTATGTAAAATCACACATGCAAGAATATAAGTTTAGAGGTCCAGAAACACGATGTATGCCTGAATCGATATTATAATTCAAATAAATTAATATCCTTTATTTACAATACTCTCCTTGACACTGACATTCCGTCATCAGAATCTTATAGACGAGCATGGGAGGACGAATTGAATCAATTTATAATGCAAGATATATGGGATGAAAGCTTACAACATATACATCAATGTTCATTGAATACTAGACATTCCTTAATACAATTTAAAATAATACATAGATTACATTATTCGAAGACGAAATTAAATAGGATTTTTCCTAGTATCTCTCCTATTTGTGATAAATGTCAATTTCAAGAAGCTAATTTAACTCATATTTTCGTAACTTGTATAAAAATGCAAAACTTCTGGTTGGAGATTTTTAAAATAGTTTCTAAAGTTATTAATAAAAAATTAGATATGGACCCAAAATTAATTATATTAGGATTATCAGAACATACTACAAATTTTACAGTAAGTCAGGTACATTTTCTTGATTACAGTCTAATAACTGCGAAAAAATTAATACTTAAATTTTGGAAAAAACCAATAACCCCCACAATTAAAATGTGGACTACGGAAATGACAGAGACCCTGTATTTGGAAAAAATAAGGTTTGCCTTAATCGACAAACCTGAGTTATTTTTAAAAATATGGTCTCCATTTATTGAATTTTTAGAAAAGTAAATGGGTTTGGCACAGGACTAAAATAAAAAAAATTTAAATTAAAAGTTGAAACTTGAGTTAGGGGTTGGATGTACAACTGTGGTTATTGTCTCCCGGATCTACTCCCTTTAATTTTTATTGTTAGATCCTTTTTTAAAATTTTTTTATTAACCCTCTTATTCTCTCTCCCCAAGTTTATAGTTTTTTATTTTTATTTTTACTTTCTCTCTTCAAAAATTTAAAAATTGAAGCTATGTAAGAACTTTGTAACAAATGTGTTTTTTCTTATTTTTATTTGTACATATGCTTTTCAAAAAGAAAAAAAAGAAAAAAAAGAAAAAGTCACTGGTGGCTCGAAGTGAATAAGGAAATAAATTGGTACATCGTTCAAGAAGTGTTATTTCGTACAAAACTTTTCAGCAAATTATAAATGTAGAGCTGCCAATTAATCACTTCCAGCTCATGTGATTAACAAGATCAGAAATTAATGTATCTTTAATATATTAAATGTATGCTCCAACTAAATGTTAATTGCACTGTAGTCTTCAAATAGGGCCCAGCAGATTGCCTTGGATATTAGCCCACAAACCCTTCCACTACTGAGCCACTAGCCACAGGCAAGGTGGAAAGGGAGGGGGAGTGAAGAAATGAGTTTGAGTCCAGGTGGGGTACAGGAGAGAGGGAATAAAGGGGAGTGGGGTGGAGAAGGAGGGTGTTTGTGTTGGTTAGTTACCTAAAATTGGAGAGTTCAATGTTCATTGGTTTGTCAGCTACCCAAACATAATATGTGGTACTCTTCCTCTAGTTTGTGTGTGGCCACACCCTGGTAGTTGAGGAGGTCCGGGACAGAAAGGTCAGTGTGGAAATGGGAAGAAGAGTTAAAAAGGTTAGCAACCAGGAGATCCACTAGGCCTTGGCAGACAGACAAATGTGCAGCAAAACAATCGCTGAGTCTAAGCTTGGTCTCACCGACGTGGAAGAGGCCACACTGGGAACATTGTGGGGAGGTGAGATAGAAACATAGAAAATAGGTGCAGGAGTAGGCCATTCGGCCCTTCGAGCATGCACCGCCATTCAATATGATCATGGCTGATCATCCAGCTCAGTAACCTGTACCTGCCTTCTCTCCATACCCCCTGATCCCTTTAGCCACAAGGGCCACATCTAACTCCCTCTTAAATATAGCCAATGAACTGGCCTCAACTACCTTCTGTGGCAGAGAATTCCACAGACGCACCACTCTCTGTGTGAAGAAATGTTTTCTCATCTCAGTCCTAAAAGACTTCCCCCTTATCCTTAAGCTGTGACCCCTGGTTCTGGACTCCCCCAACATCGGGAACAATCTTCCCGCATCTAGGCTCTACAACCCCTTAAGAATTTTATATGTTTCTATAAGATCCCCCCTCAGTCTTCTAAGTTCCAGCGAGTACAAGATGAGGTGTACGTGATCTTTGATCTCACCTGGAAGGACTGCTGTGGTCCCTGGATGGATGAGAGCATTAAAGTTTAAGGAAAGGTTCCAGGGGAAAGTACCTGGGGAAGGGCTGATTTTGGTGGGAAGAGATGAGTGAACCAAAGAGTTGTGGAGAAAGCAGTCTCTGTACAAGATGGAAAGGGGTGGGGTTAGGAAGATGTGACTGGTGACACGTTGGAGGTGGCGGAAGTGTCTGGGAAAGATGTGTAGGATGCGGAGGCTGGGGGGTGAAAGGTGAGGACCAGGGTAACTCTATCCTTGTTCAGTCTGTGGGGAGTCTGGGGCGAGAGCAGAACTAATGGACACACAGGAGACACAGGTGAGGAATCCATCAATGATAGCTGGGGGAAACCACGTTTACTAAACAAAGAGATGGGATGGAATGGAGAGCCTCGCCTTTTCAGCAGATGTGCTAGAGATGGAGACATTTGAGAGTAGTGGATAGTGTTTGTGCAAGAGGCAGGATGGGAGGTGGTGTAGTCCAGTTAGCTTTGGGAGTCCAGTTAGCTGTGGGTTTGCTCTTCACAAACCAGAGGAAAAGTACCACATATTATGCTTGGGTAGCTTACAAACCAATGGTATGAACGTCAGCTGATAGTCTGTTACCTATGATGGAAACAGAGAGATCACGAAAGGGAGTCAATCCCTATTAGGTACAGTCACCATGGTCTTGTCATCGGCAGGGCATTGTAAATTTCCCCGGTGCGGGACGAATAAAGGAATATATTATGTCTCACTAACTCAGAACGGGTTTTTCGAGGAGGTGATGAAGTTGAACAATTGGGGCAGTGCTGTGGATATTGTCTACATGGATTTTAGTAAGGGATTTTTGATAAAGTCCCGCATGGTAGGCTGATCCAAAAGATTAAAATACAAGGGATTCATGGTGATTTAGACAATAGACAATAGGTGCAGGAGTAGGCCATTCAGCCCTTCGAGCCAGCACCGCCATTCAATGCGATCATGGCTGATCACTCTCAATCAGTACCCCGTTCCTGCCTTCTCCCCATACCCCCTCACTCCGCTATCCTTAAGAGCTCTATCCAGCTCTCTCTTGAAAGCATCCAACGAACTGGCCTCCACTGCCTTCTGAGGCAGAGAATTCCACACCTTCACCACTCTGTGATTGAAAAAGTTCTTCCTCATCTCCGTTCTAAATGGCCTACCCCTTATTCTTAAACTGTGGCCCCTTGTTCTGGACTCCCCCAACATTGGGAACATGTTTCCTGCCTCGTGTCCAATCCCCTAATTATCTTATATGTTTCAATAAGATCCCCCCTCATCCTTCTAAATTCCAGTGTATACAAGCCTAATTGCTCCAGCCTTTCAACATACGACAGTCCCGCCATTCCGGGAATTAACCTAGTGAACCTACGCTGCACGCCCTCAATAGCAAGAATATCCTTCCTCAAATTTGGAGACCAAAACTGCACACAGTACTCCAGGTGCGGTCTAACCAGAGCCCGGTACAACTGTAGAAGGACATATGATTTGATCGTATGGATCCAGAACTAGCTTACTGATAGGAAACAGATAGTTGTGGTAGAAGGGGATTATTCTGGCTGCTGGCCTCTTCCACGCTGTAGAAATGACTTGCAAAGTTGGAGTTATGTTGTCCGATTTATTAAATGGTACAATGTTGCCATTAAGGGCAAGGCTGTGGATGTTGTCTATATGGACTTCAGTAAGGCATTTGACAAGGTTCCACATGGAAGGTTGATTAAGAAGGTTAAATCGTTGGGTATTAATAGTGAGGTTGCAAGATGGATTCAACAATGGCTGAATGGGAGATACCAGAGGGTAATGGTTGACAATTGTATGTCAGGTTGGAGGCCAGTGTCTAGTGGAGTGCCCCAAGGATCTGTGTTGGGTCCACTGTTGTTTGTCATTTACATTAATGATCTGGATGATGGTGTGGCAAATTGGATTAGTAAATATGCAGATGATACTAAGATAGGTGGAGTAGTTGATAGTGAGGTAGATTTTCAAAGTCTACAGAGAGACTTGGGCCTTTTGGAAGGGTGGGCTGAAAGATGGCAGATGGAGTTTAATGCTGATAAGTGTGAGGTGCTGCATTTTGGTAGGACAAATCAAAATAGGACGTACAGGGTAAATGGTAGGGAATTGAGGAATGCAGTGGAACAGAGGGATCTGGGAATAACTGTGCATTGTTCCCTGAAGGTGGAATCTCATGTGGATAGGGTGGTGAAGAAGGCGTTTGGTATGCTTGCCTTTATAAATCAGAGCATCGAGTATAGAAGTTGGGATGTAATGTTGAAATTGTACAGGGCATTGGTGAGGCCGAATCTGGAGTATGGTGTGCAGTTCTGGTCGCCAAATTATAGGAAGGATGTCGACAAAATGGAGAGGGTACAGAGGAGATTTACTAGAATGTTGCCTGGGTTTCAGCACTTAGGCTACAGAGAGAGGTTGAATAGGTTGGGTCTTTATTCTTTGGAGCGTAGAAGGTTGAGGGGGGACTTGATAGAGGTTTTTAAAATTTTGAGAGGGACGGACAGAGTTGACGTGGGTAGGCTTTTCCCTTTGAGAGTGGGGAAGATTCCAACAAGGGGACATAGCTTCAGAATTGAGGGACAAAGGTTTAGGGGTAACATGAGGGGGAACTTCTTTACTCAGAGGGTTGTGGCTGTATGGAATGGGCTTCCGGTGGAAGTGGTGGAGGCTGGCTCGATTTTATTATTTAAGAGTAAATTGGATAGGTATATGGATAGGAGGGGATTGGAGGGTTATGGTCTGAGTGCAGGTAGATGAGACTAGGTCAGGGAGAATGGTCGGCGTGGACTGGTAGGGCCGGACAGGCCTGTTTCCATGCTGTAGTTGTTATATGTTATATGTTATATGTTACCAGTATTTGTGTAAACAAGTTGCCCCTCAGGATCCTATTAAATCTTTCCCCCTCACCTTAAACCTTTGACCTCTGGTTCCTGATTCTCCTACTCTGGGTAAAAGACTGTACATTCACCCTATCTATTCCTCTTATGACCTTGTACACCTCCGTGAGATCAGCCCTCATCCTCCTGCACTCCAGGGAATAAAGTCCTGGCCTGTAACATGCAGCTGTAACTTTGCTTGTCAGTGGGTTTGGGTTTCCAGCACTAAATATGCTAGAACCACAGCTCGGCTCATTAATCATAGGTAACAGGTTTCCCCAGGGGGAAACAGTTATACATCAAACTGTGTCAACACAGTCCATTCAGGATTAAAGCTACACAGCATGGCTCACCAAGTCCACGCCATCTATCGACCACCCACTGGTTCTATGTAGAAACAAAAAACTTCAGATGCAGGTTTACCAAGGAAAGATACAAAATGCTAGAGTAACTCAGTGGGTCAGGCAACATCTGTAGAGAACATGGATAGGTGAATGTTTTGGGTTGGGCCCCTTCTTCGGACCCTTCTGCACTCTGAAGAAGAGTCCTGACCCAAAACGACACGATCCATGTTCTCCATGAATGTTGCCCTAACCCACTGAGTTACTCCAGCATTTTGTATCTTTCCCACTAGTTCTATGTTATCCCACTTTTGCATCCACTCCCTACACACTTGTGATAATTTATAAAGGTCAATTAACCTACAAACCTGCACATCTTTGGGATGTGGGTGGAAAGTGGAACACCCGGAGGAAACCAATCCGGGCATAGGGAGAATGTGCAAACTCCGCATAGCACTCAAGGTCAGGATTGAACTGGGGGCGCTGGCAAAGTGAAGCAGCAACCCTACCAGCTGTGCCAACAGCTGAGCTGCTGTGCAACTGTTGCTGTGTATTGACTGATACACTGTCATGACTCCTTTCACCAGCCGCATGGATAAGATTATATGCTAGTGCTTCCCTTCCTGTCCTAATTCACCCCAATACCCTTCATCTGAATTATTTACGCTGTGTTTACTTTCTGAAGTAACCCCATTTAACATGAAAACTGGGGATCTGAAGTGGGTCAGACATGATTTCATTCCATTTCTGAAAATGAGCTGGATTGTTGGGAAGGCTGAGGGAAATAAAGAGTGAAACATAAAGAATAGTGAAAGGCTTGGATAGAGTGGATGTGGAGAGGATGTTTCCAGTAGCTCGAGAGTATAGGACTAGAGGTGCATAGGCTCAGAATTAAAGGACGTTCTTTTAGGAAGGAGATGAGGAGGGATTTCTTTAGTCGGATGGTGGTGAATCTGTGGAATTCTTTGCCACAAAAGGCTGTGGAGGCCAAGTCAGTGGATATTTTTTAGGCAGAGATAGATTCTTGATTAGTACAGGTGTCAGAGGTTATAGGGAGAAGGCAGGAGAATGGGGTTAGGAGGGAGAGATAGATCAGCCATGATTGAATGGCGGAGTAGACTTCATGGGCCAAATGGCCTAATTCTGCTCCTATCACTTATGCCCTTCAATGATAGGCCGTAAAGACTTATAGGGGATAACAAGGGCAATAGGTGGGAGCTGAGATATTTGGATATTTTTAGCACCTTCTTTTCAGTTTAACCGCAAAGAAAAGCAATATTACAAGTGTCGTCAACACCCTCCTCATTGTGTCCAGTAATTATCCCTCAATCAACATTCATTAATACATACTTTCTAGTTAAAATTGCATTGCTGTTTGTGAGACTTTGTTTAAATTTGATACCATCCATCCTCGGTTACACGGTCACTACACATCTGAATGTATTTCATGAGTTATAAATTGCTTTCAGATGAATAAAGGTTATGCAGTTGCTGTAGAAATGCAACCCTACTTTAACCTAGTTGAAGGCACCTAAGCTCTGAATCAAAGACAGATGAGGATGAAGGGAAGACATATTGGGAAAGCTGAAAAATATCGACAGTTAAAGAAATAGGTTTAAACAATGCCTCAAAGAAGGACAATGAAGTGAGATGAGGATGAGAGAGTTGGGGAGGCAATTCCAGACCTGTGAATCTAGGAATCAGTAACACTGCCAACAATCGGGTGAAAAAAGTTGAGCAAGCAGCAATGGCCATAATTTCAAGTACAACTTTAAGTACAACTCTGCAAGTGTGTCACAGAATCACAAAATGTTTAGGATGGGTAATATAAAAATAAAGTAGCATGCTCAAAGAGCACAAGATGACAGAAGTGTAAGGGCAGGCATGTTTTATTATGTTGGCTCAGGAAATTGCTTCCAGAAACTGCTGTACGAAATCCATCTCAGAAGAAATAGGGATCTGGGTATCAGGTCCCGACTCACTTGGTGAGCTGGTTTTGAGGCTGCCCTAGCAGTTGACCAACAGAGGTTGCAAATTACATTCTGTTCTCAGCAGTGCATTTTAATAGAAGCTAGATTTGCTTGCAGCGTTTAATGTAGAAAGATCAAAATAATGAATTGTGATATCTCACTATGATTTTCAAATATTTGTATTTCCTCTCATCTGAAGACCCAATATGAACAGCAACGTCTGGACAAAGTGGAAACGGAATTTATTGTATTTAACAGAGAGAGATTAGAGATCGCTTCAGAGAACAATGTGGTAAATCCATGATTTTTATATTGATTAAAAACATTTACAATGTGATCAATTCTTCAAAATTAAGTTTTAACATATTGGCTGGGTGCCAGTAAGGTGGATTTTGTTTTAGTTTATAAAAACTCCGGCTTTCTGTTGACTGTTTTGCTGCACTCAAAAATACTGTTTTCCGAATGATGGTGAATCATTTGTCTCACTCATCAAGACTCTTGTGCTTTCTGGCAAAATCCTTATGTCTTTTCTGCATCCTTCTTACTGTTTGGCGACCAGAACTGTACATAATATCCCAGTTGCAGTCTCACCAATGTCTTGTACAGCTTTAACGAGATGTCTATACTCAATGTCCCATCTGATGAAGGCAAATGTGGCACATGGCTTCTTCACCACTCTTCCTATCTGTATCACCACTTTCATGGAATTATGTACTTGTACCATCGAGGTATCCTTGTTCTCTAACACTCCCCAGGCCCCTGCTTTTTATTGTATATGTCCTGTTCTGGTTTAATTTTGGACTTTTCTCAATTAAAGTCCATCGCAGTTCAATTTAGTTTATTGTCACGTGTACCGAGCTACAGCGGAAAGCTTTTATTGTGTGCTAACCAGTCAGCAGAAAGACAATACATGATTACAATCGAACCATTCACAGTGTACAGATACATGATAAGGGAATATAGACACAAAATGATGGAGTGACTCAGCGGGTTTTGTGTCTCAGCATTTTGTGTCCATCTTCGGTAAAAACCAGCATCTGCAGTTCCTTCCAACACATGATAAGGGAATAACGTTTAGTGCAAGATAAAGCCAGTAAAGTCCAATTAAAGATAGTCCGAGGGTCACTAGAGGTAGATGTTAGTTCAGGACTGCCATTTCTTATCCTTCTTTCCCTGTTGATCTAGACCTTGCAGTAACCCCTGCTGAAGACAACCTTCTTCACTGTCCACCACATAACCAATCTTGGGTCAATTGTAGCTCCTAACAGAGTGTTCCCAGCAGCTTCACTCCACCTCTTCTATCCCTGGAACCCATTCCCACTCACTAGCGACTATCACTTGGTCCTTGTTTTTGCTGCCACCTATACAGTAAACATAGAAACATAGGAAATGGGTGCAGGAGTAGGCCATTCGGCCCTTTGAGTCAGCACCGCCATTCAATATGATCATGGCTGATCACCCAAAATCAGTATCCCGTTTCTGCTTTTTCCCCATATCCCTTGATTCCTTTAGCCCGAAGAGATAAATCTAACTCTCTCTTGAAAACATCCAGTGAAGTAGGGGCATATTACAGCAACGGTGAACAGTACAGTACAGGAACAGGCCTTTTGGCCCACGATGTCTGTGCTGAACATGAAGCGTGCTTCAGCTAATTCTTTCTGCTTGCATGTGATCTGTATCCCTCCATTCCCTGCTTATCCATGTGCCCATCTAAACGCCGTTTAAACACCACTGCCCTGGCAGTCCATTCCTGCTACCCAACACACTCTGTCATTTGAAAGTATTTGTCCAGAACATGCTGCCAGCAGCAGTATCTCAACACTGGCCCAATGGTGAGTATTGACTTAGCTTTTCCACTACGCTATTGTGAACTTGCTCTTTCAAGTTGATCTTGAATGACAATGCCTTCTATAGTGGCATGGCGTTGCTGATCAGAAAGCTATTCCATGGAGGGAGAGGAAAGAAGGGGTCAGAATAAGGCCATCCCCCAAACAACTGAAATAACTGCAGCCTAAAATCTGTTTTCTCACAGAGGGACTAATTCCTTTAATTCTGTGGGCGGCAGTAGAGTTTCTGCCTTACAGCGCTTACAGCGCCAGAGACCCAGGTTCGATCCTGGCTAAGTAGGCTGTCTGTATGGAATTTTACGTTCCCCCCGTGACCTGCGTGGTTTTTCTCCGAGAACTTCGCCTTCCTCCCACTGTCCAAAGACGTACAGGTTTGTAGGTAATTGGCTTGGTATAAATGTAGAAATTGTCTCTAGTGTAGGATCCGGTTAATGTGGGGGATCGCTGGTCGATGTGGACTCGGTGGGACGATGGACCTGTTTCTGCGCTGTGTCTCTAAACTAAACTAAGCTAAACTAAATGTTTAAATTTTGCGATTAGTAAACGCACTGATTATAATTCTGGATACCCACTACTGAACACATTGAGGAGTATTTTCACTTGAAATGTTGTATTTAAACATTGTGCTGGCTCATGGAAGCAGTGTGATGCAATATACTTGAAATAGCAACCTAAGGGGAAAAAGGATTCACAAAATAATTTTACACATCATTTTCTCTTTGGTGCCAATCTCACCCTCTTAAGATTTTTGTCAGATTGCTGCCATTGAGTTCATGTTCAAAATGCCTAGAAATGAATTTCCAGCTCATTGTGCCTAATGCATGCGATAATTGTATCATTACAAGGTGCTGCAGCCAGCAAAATTCATTCCTAACTAGAAATGAATATCTAGGCAATAATATTTGCCGTTTATGGCAATAAGGGCGACGGTAGTACAGCGGTAGAGTTGCTGCTTTACAGCGAATGCAGCGCCGGAGACTAAGGTTCGATCCTGACTACGGGTGCTGCACTGTAAGGATTTTGTACGTTCTCCCGTGACCTGCGTGGGTTTTCTCCGAGATCTTCGGTTTCCTCCCACACTCCAAAGACGTACAGGTATGTAGGTTAATTGGCTGGGTAAAATGTTTTAAAAAATTGTCCCTAGTGGGTGTAGGATAGTGTTAATGTACGGGGATCACTGGGCGGCACGGACTTGGAGGGCCGAAAAGGCCTGTTTCCGGCTGTATATATATGATATGATGATATGATATGCACAGGAAAAGCCTCCCATTCAATTATTTTAATGTAATAAAAATTAAACCTTTTAGTTCCTGCTTTTTCCCCCATATCCCTAGATTACGTTAGCCCTAAGAGCTAAATCTAACTCCCTCTTGAAAACAACCAGTGAATTGGCCTCCGCTACCTTCTGTGGCAGAGAATTCCACAGATTCATTACTCTCTGGGTGGGACAGCTGCCTGCAATCTCCCAGAATATTTGTTCTTCTAATTCCCGTTGACTATTTGTGGACCTATAGATTACTCCAGCAAGGTGATCATCCCCTTTTATTTCTCAGCTCTACCTATAAGCTTCACTGGACAAACCATCAGTAATGTCATCATGGACCATTGCCATGACATTCTCCTTAATCAGTAAAGAAACTCCCCCTCCTCTTTAACCCCCACCTCAATCTCACCTGCAGTACCCTGGAACATTAAGCTGCCAGTCTTGTCCCTTCCTTCACTAGGTTTTCTTAAAGGCTATACCGTCCCAGTTGCACGTATCTATCCACATCCTGGGCTCATCTGCCTTACCCGTCAGGCTTCGCGCATTGAAATAGATGCAAGTTAATCCAACAGTCCTTTTTGCTCCCTGCTATGTTCCTCCCTATGGGCCTTGTTTTCATCTACTTCCAGCCTCTGAGATGGCTCACTCCTGCTTTGGATTCTGTCACGCTGCTAATGTAGTTCAATTCATCCCGAGTGGCACTAGTGAACCTGCCTGCCACGATATTGGATCACCTCCAGTTCAGGTGCAACCCATCCCTCTTATGCAGGTCGCTTCTGCACCAGAAGAGATCCCAATGGTCCAAAAATCAGAATCCCTGCCCCCTGCACCAACTCTAGAGCCACATATGTACCTGTCCTATCTTTCTGTTCTTACCCTCGCTACATGGCTCCTGGCACCGGGAGCATTACAGAGATTGCCACCCTCGAGGACCTGCATTTTAACTTTTTGCCTAACTCGGCACGGTGGCACAGCGGTAGAGTTGCTGTTTTACAGCGCTTACAGCACCAGAGACCCGGCTTTGATCCTGGCTACGGGTGCTTGTCTGTACGGAGTTTGTACGTTCTCCCCGAGACCTGTGTGGGTTTTCACCGAGAACTTCAGTTTCCTCCCACACTCCAAAGAAGTACAGGTTTGTAGGTTAATTGGCTTGGTATAAATGTAAAAATTGTCTCTGGTGTAGGATAGTGTTGATGTGCGGGGATCACAAGTCGGTCAGGCCTATTTCCACGCTGTATCTCTAAACTAACCTAAACTAAACTCCCTGTACTTACTCCACAGGACCTCGTTGCTTTTGCTACCTCTGTTGTTTGTGCTGCTACCCTCCCTTGACCTGTCATCCTCTCCAACAGTATCCAAGGGGCTTACCTGTGGTTGAGGGAAGTGGCCACAGGGGGCACTAGCTCTCTGTGTCTGCTCCCTTTTCTTGTGGTCACTCATCTCCAAAGATAATAGATTTATTATCTTTGCTCACCTGCTTTCTGCCTTTACCCTAGATGTGACCAGCTCACTGTAATGCCTGTCCATGACCTCCTCAGTCTGCTGGTCGTCCAGCTGCTGCTCCAGTTCCCTACCACAGTTTGTAAGGAGCTTCATCTGCAGGAGGTGCACGAGAATCTCTGCTCATCTGGAAAGACTGTTTAGTTCCTTAAATGGTGGTGGAGGAGGTGGTGTATGAACAAGTGAGTTAGAGTTGAGTTTGTAGAGTTGCTGCCTTACAGCGCCAGAGACCCGGGTTCGATCCTGACTACAGGTGCCGTCTGTATGGAGTTTGTACGTTCTCCCCGTGACCGACGTGGGGTTTTTCTGAGATATTTGGCTTCCTCCCACACTCCAAAGACATACAGCCTTGTGGGTTATTTGGATTGGTATACTTACCTGCTCAGTAGTCAGCGGCGAGCTGCACAGGGCGGTGTGTGAAGGCCCACATCGCGCCCCAGCACCTGTGCAGGCCCAAGATTGGGAGCCTGCGACTGCTTCGCGGGTGAGAGACCGGGAGACCCGACACCCACGGAGGTGTGCGGCGACCGGAGGGGACCGACCACCCGCGGAGGTGCGTACTTACCCAGGCCCGGCGACAGGGGAGTCAGGACGGCCCTGGGCCCGAGGCAGCGGCAGCGCGTTCGAATTTGAGCGGCAGCGGCCGGGAGCACCTGTGGGCGGGACCGGGAGCACCTGTGGGCGGGACCTGGAGCACCTGTGGGCGGGGCCGGGAGTACCTGTGGGCGGGGCCGGGAGCACCTGTGGGCGGGGCCTGGAGCACCTGTGGGCGGGGCCGGGAGTACCTGTGGGCGGGGCCGGGAGCACCTGTGGGCGGGGCCTGGAGCACCTGTGGGCGGGACCGGGAGCACCTGTGGGCGGGGCCTGGAGCACCTGTGGGCGGGGCCGGGAGCACCTGTGGGCGGGACCGGGAGCACCTGTGGGCGGGGCCGGGAGCACATGTGGGCGGGGCCGGGAGCACCTGTGGGCGGGACCGGGAGCACATGTGGGCGGGACCGGGAGCACATGTGGGCGGGGCCGGGAGCACATGTGGGCGGGGCCAGCTCGCACCGCAGCGGCAGCGCGTTCGATGTTGAGCGGCAGCTGCCGGGGAGCACCTGTGGGCGGGGCCAGTGCGCACTGCAGCGGAGGCGCGATCGCACCGCGATTACAGCAGTGCCAGCCCAGCAGTGGGAGCCCAGCAGTGGGAGCCCAGCAGTGGGAGCCCAGCAGTGGGAGCCCAGCAGTGCCAGCCCAGCAGTGGGAGCCCAGCAGTGGGAGCCCAGCAGTGCCAGCCCAGCAGTGCCAGCCCAGCAGTGGGAGCCCAGCAGTGCCAGCCCAGCAGTGGGAGCCCAGCAGTGGGAGCCCAGCAGTGCCAGCCCAGCAGTGCCAGCCCAGCAGTGGGAGCCCAGCAGTGGGAGCCCAGCAGTGCCAGCCCAGCAGTGCCAGCCCAGCAGTGGGAGCCCAGCAGTGCCAGCCCAGCAGTGCCAGCCCAGCAGTGGGAGCCCAGCAGTGCCAGCCCAGCAGTGCCAGCCCAGCAGTGGGAGCCCAGCAGTGCCAGCCCAGCAGTGCCAGCCCAGCAGTGCCAGCCCAGCAGTGCCAGCCCAGCAGTGGGAGCCCAGCAGTGGGAGCCCAGCAGTGTCAGCCCAGCAGTGGGAGCCCAGCAGTGCCAGCCCAGCAGTGGGAGCCCAGCAGTGGGAGCCCAGCAGTGGGAGCCCAGCAGTGGCAGCCCAGCAGTGGGAGCCCAGCAGTGCCAGCCCAGCAGTGCCAGCCCAGCAGTGCCAGCCCAGCAGTGCCAGCCCAGCAGTGCCAGCCCAGCAGTGGGAGCCCAGCAGTGCCAGCCCAGCAGTGCCAGCCCAGCAGTGCCAGCCCAGCAGTGCCAGCCCAGCAGTGCCAGCCCAGCAGTGGGAGCCCAGCAGTGGGAGCCCAGCAGTGCCAGCCCAGCAGTGCCATCCCAGCAGTGTCAGCCCAGCAGTGGGAGCCCAGCAGTGCCAGCCCAGCAGTGGGAGCCCAGCAGTGCCAGCCCAGCAGTGCCAGCCCAGCAGTGCCAGCCCAGCAGTGCCAGCCCAGCAGTGGGAGCCCAGCAGTGCCAGCACAGCAGTGGGAGCCCAGCAGTGCCAGCCCAGCAGTGCCAGCCCAGCAGTGGGAGCCCAGCAGTGCCAGCCCAGCAGTGTCAGCCCAGCAGTGCCAGCCCAGCAGTGCCAGCCCAGCAGTGTCAGCCCAGCAGTGTCAGCCCAGCAGTGCCAGCCCAGCAGTGGGAGCCCAGCAGTGCCAGCCCAGCAGTGTCAGCCCAGCAGTGCCAGCCCAGCAGTGCCAGCCCAGCAGTGTCAGCCCAGCAGTGTCAGCCCAGCAGTGCCAGCCCAGCAGTGCTAGCCCAGCAGTGTCAGCCCAGCAGTGGGAGCCCAGCAGTGCCAGCACAGCAGTGGGAGCCCAGCAGTGGGAGCCCAGCAGTGCCAGCCCAGCAGTGTCAGCCCAGCAGTGGGAGCCCAGCAGTGCCAGCCCAGCAGTGCCAGCCCAGCAGTGCCAGCCCAGCAGTGCCAGCCCAGCAGTGCCAGCCCAGCAGTGCCAGCCCAGCAGTGTTAGCCCAGCAGTGGGAGCCCAGCAGTGGGAGCCCAGCAGTGCCAGCCCAGCAGTGCCAGCCCAGCAGTGCCAGCCCAGCAGTGCCAGCCCAGCAGTGCCAGCCCAGCAGTGGGAGCCCAGCAGTGGGAGCCCAGCAGTGCCAGCCCAGCAGTGCCAGCCCAGCAGTGCCAGCCCAGCAGTGGGAGCCCAGCAGTGGGAGCCCAGCAGTGCCAGCCCAGCAGTGGGAGCCCAGCAGTGGGAGCCCAGCAGTGCCAGCCCAGCAGTGCCAGCCCAGCAGTGGGAGCCCAGCAGTGCCAGCCCAGCAGTGCCAGCCCAGCAGTGGGAGCCCAGCAGTGCCAGCCCAGCAGTGCCAGCCCAGCAGTGGGAGCCCAGCAGTGCCAGCCCAGCAGTGCCAGCCCAGCAGTGCCAGCCCAGCAGTGCCAGCCCAGCAGTGCCAGCCCAGCAGTGGGAGCCCAGCAGTGGGAGCCCAGCAGTGCCAGCCCAGCAGTGGGAGCCCAGCAGTGGGAGCCCAGCAGTGTCAGCCCAGCAGTGGGAGCCCAGCAGTGCCAGCCCAGCAGTGGGAGCCCAGCAGTGGGAGCCCAGCAGTGGGAGCCCAGCAGTGGCAGCCCAGCAGTGGGAGCCCAGCAGTGCCAGCCCAGCAGTGCCAGCCCAGCAGTGCCAGCCCAGCAGTGCCAGCCCAGCAGTGCCAGCCCAGCAGTGGGAGCCCAGCAGTGCCAGCCCAGCAGTGCCAGCCCAGCAGTGCCAGCCCAGCAGTGCCAGCCCAGCAGTGCCAGCCCAGCAGTGGGAGCCCAGCAGTGGGAGCCCAGCAGTGCCAGCCCAGCAGTGGGAGCCCAGCAGTGGGAGCCCAGCAGTGTCAGCCCAGCAGTGGGAGCCCAGCAGTGCCAGCCCAGCAGTGGGAGCCCAGCAGTGGGAGCCCAGCAGTGGGAGCCCAGCAGTGGCAGCCCAGCAGTGGGAGCCCAGCAGTGCCAGCCCAGCAGTGCCAGCCCAGCAGTGCCAGCCCAGCAGTGCCAGCCCAGCAGTGCCAGCCCAGCAGTGGGAGCCCAGCAGTGCCAGCCCAGCAGTGCCAGCCCAGCAGTGCCAGCCCAGCAGTGCCAGCCCAGCAGTGCCAGCCCAGCAGTGGGAGCCCAGCAGTGGGAGCCCAGCAGTGCCAGCCCAGCAGTGCCATCCCAGCAGTGTCAGCCCAGCAGTGGGAGCCCAGCAGTGCCAGCCCAGCAGTGGGAGCCCAGCAGTGCCAGCCCAGCAGTGCCAGCCCAGCAGTGCCAGCCCAGCAGTGCCAGCCCAGCAGTGGGAGCCCAGCAGTGCCAGCACAGCAGTGGGAGCCCAGCAGTGCCAGCCCAGCAGTGCCAGCCCAGCAGTGGGAGCCCAGCAGTGCCAGCCCAGCAGTGTCAGCCCAGCAGTGCCAGCCCAGCAGTGCCAGCCCAGCAGTGTCAGCCCAGCAGTGTCAGCCCAGCAGTGCCAGCCCAGCAGTGGGAGCCCAGCAGTGCCAGCCCAGCAGTGTCAGCCCAGCAGTGCCAGCCCAGCAGTGCCAGCCCAGCAGTGTCAGCCCAGCAGTGTCAGCCCAGCAGTGCCAGCCCAGCAGTGCTAGCCCAGCAGTGTCAGCCCAGCAGTGGGAGCCCAGCAGTGCCAGCACAGCAGTGGGAGCCCAGCAGTGGGAGCCCAGCAGTGCCAGCCCAGCAGTGTCAGCCCAGCAGTGGGAGCCCAGCAGTGCCAGCCCAGCAGTGCCAGCCCAGCAGTGCCAGCCCAGCAGTGCCAGCCCAGCAGTGCCAGCCCAGCAGTGCCAGCCCAGCAGTGTTAGCCCAGCAGTGGGAGCCCAGCAGTGGGAGCCCAGCAGTGCCAGCCCAGCAGTGCCAGCCCAGCAGTGCCAGCCCAGCAGTGCCAGCCCAGCAGTGCCAGCCCAGCAGTGGGAGCCCAGCAGTGGGAGCCCAGCAGTGCCAGCCCAGCAGTGCCAGCCCAGCAGTGCCAGCCCAGCAGTGGGAGCCCAGCAGTGGGAGCCCAGCAGTGCCAGCCCAGCAGTGGGAGCCCAGCAGTGCCAGCCCAGCAGTGGGAGCCCAGCAGTGGGAGCCCAGCAGTGCCAGCCCAGCAGTGCCAGCCCAGCAGTGGGAGCCCAGCAGTGCCAGCCCAGCAGTGCCAGCCCAGCAGTGCCAGCCCAGCAGTGGGAGCCCAGCAGTGGGAGCCCAGCAGTGCCAGCCCAGCAGTGCCAGCCCAGCAGTGCCAGCCCAGCAGTGCCAGCCCAGCAGTGGGAGCCCAGCAGTGGCAGCCCAGCAGTGCCAGCCCAGCAGTGCCAACCCAGCAGTGGGAGCCCAGCAGTGGCAGCCCAGCTGTGCCAGCCCAGCAGTGCCAGCCCAGCAGTGGGAGCCCAGCAGTGCCAGCCCAGCAGTGGGAGCCCAGCAGTGCCAGCCCAGCAGTGCCAGCCCAGCAGTGCCAGCCCAGCAGTGCCAGCCCAGCAGTGGGAGCCCAGCAGTGCCAGCCCAGCAGTGCCAGCCCAGCAGTGCCAGCCCAGCAGTGTCAGCCCAGCAGTGCCAGCCCAGCAGTGCCAGCCCAGCAGTGCCAGCCCAGCAGTGGGAGCCCAGCAGTGCCAGCCCAGCAGTGCCAGCCCAGCAGTGGGAGCCCAGCAGTGCCAGCCCAGCAGTGCCAGCCCAGCAGTGCCAGCCCAGCAGTGCCAGCCCAGCAGTGCCAGCCCAGCAGTGTCAGCCCAGCAGTGCCAGCCCAGCAGTGGGAGCCCAGCAGTGGGAGCCCGGCAGAGTCAGCCCGGCAGTGGGAGCCCAGCAGTGGGAGCCCAGCAGTGCCAGCCCAGCAGTGGGAGCCCAGCAGTGCCAGCCCAGCAGTGGGAGGTCAGCAGTGGCAGCCAAATCATGGTGGTGGAGCATCTAGAGCCTACACTACGTTTGATCTTCACAGCACGTCTTCTTGAGGGGAAGATATGGAACAAAATGAATATTTTGTGTTAATGATCTGTGTACTGAAAGCTTAATGTATTATATTTGATGCTCTTGTATATATATGTATATATCTGCGGAGTGACCCAGGAGATGGGTGACCACCCGGAGATGAGTGAACTCCCGCAGAGGAGTGACCACCATGATGGCGAAAAAAGCAATTGTGTTTAGTTGTGTTATTGGTTTTGTTTGCAAAAAGCAATGGTGTTTTGGTTTTGTTTGTTAAATATATTTTAGCCCTAGAATGGTAAAGAAAACTATACAAAAAACAAAATGTAGACAAAACAAAGGTTTTATATAAGACAAGGGGGATGTTGTAATATATAAGACAAGGGGGATGTTGTGATATTGCTAGGACTACTTTTTTGGTCACAAGGACTACTTTGTATGCCTGTGTATATAAATGATAATAGACAATAGACAATAGGTGCAGGAGTAGGCCATTCAGCCCTTCGAGCCAGCACTGCCATTCAATGCGATCATGGCTGATCACTCAATCAGTACCCCGTTCCTGCCTTCTCCCCATACCCCCTCACTCCGCTATCCTTAAGAGCTCTATCCAGCTCTCTCTTGAAAGCATCCAACGAACTGGCCTCCACTGCCTTCTGAGGCAGAGAATTCCACACCTTCACCACTCTGACTGAAAAAGTTCTTCCTCATCTCCTTTCTAAATGGCCTACCCCTTATTCTTAAACTGTGGCCCCTTGTTCTGGACTCCCCCAACATTGGGAACATGTTTCCTGCCTCTAATGTGTCCAATCCCCTAATTATCTTATATGTTTCAATAAGATCCCCCCTCATCCTTCTAAATTCCAGTGTATAATAAGATCCCCCCTCATCCTTCTAAATTCCAGTGTATTGGTGTGATTAGGCGGCCACTCTGGATCCAGGCGGCCTTGGAATAAACAGCCTGGAGTTAAGCTCCACCATGATAACATCTTAAACATGTGTACTCGTGGTCCTTCCAGAGTCACAACAAAGGTACAACAGGTACCGGACCACGAAGTACAACAGGTAGTTCTACACAACTGGTAAAACCTGCAGCAAAGCATCAACTACGGCACTCTGAAGCACCAATTGCCACTTTTGATTGTTGTAGTTGACATACGAAAGAAAGAAGAACTGATTCACACAAGATACGTGTCATTCAACGTTGAAACCCTTGGAGTAAGTGTAAAACGGATTAAGCAATACAACTTAGAGACTGATACAGGAAGTTTCTTTCATTTAGATTGGAGGGATCAAAAAAGTATAATTGTCCATTGCCTGCAACCGTGAACGTTGCTTTCGTTAAAAATACACAAGGCAAAAACTTTGTGTGTACGTATAATCTTAGCATTGATAGACATAAATAAGAACTAGGGAAGGAATTGAGCTCTGGGTAGGCTAATGACACACCAAAGAGATATATGCGGATTGGGAACATGGCAAAATCCCCGTATATTAAACATCGAGTCCACGCCGACTAGCGGTCACCCGCACGCTAGTTCTATCCTGCACGCTGCAGACATTTTTCAGAAACCAATTACTCAACAAACCTGCATGCATACATCTATCTATCCCTTTTCCCTCTTTTTCTATTTTTCTCTTTGTTTCTATCTTTCTCCCTTCCTTCCTTCATTCCCTCTTTCATTCTCTGATTTTTCTATTTTTCTTTCTATCTTTTTTCTCTCTTTCTCTCCTACTTTCTCTCTCTCATTCTCTTTTTCTAACTATGCGAGACAGGCAAACAAGCAGGATCCAACACCGTTGATCAAACGAATCATTGATCTATTTTCTCATTGCATAAATCATCCAAATGTAAGTAATCTTTTAACGTTTAATTATCAGTGCCGGCGGATATTTCACCGCATTCCACAGCTCCTCTCTGAACCTCTTCTGCGTTCACACATAAATACATGTATTTGTGCAACAGCTCAGAAGGAGAAGCATGTGAGCAGATTCCTGAAAGATAAATCTAGGGTCGCTCTGACTGGAAAAGACGAACGTTTGCGTGATTCAGTGATAAAGATGATTGGCCGTATACGTCGCCCACAACAGAATGACATTTCCGGATATGCTGAAGAGTAAAATGATGGACTTCCTCCTGCTTTCTAACTCTGGATCATCGTTGTCCCCATCATTGATGCCTCTGAGTACCCGTCGAACTCTATTGGAGACGATTATGTGTCTTATTGTCAGTGCATTAAACAGTATGATGAGGGCTATTGCCAGGCACGGCGTTAAAATATGATTAATACAGGAATACACAACCCACAGAGGTAAAGTATAAAATCCTGGGATTGTGCCACAGAGCATTGGGACATTGTTGACGATGTACAAAGGTTCCAGTCCTACATGCAATGCAACATTTTGAAAACAAATCAAAACAAACACGGTGCAGACAATCGCAGCTGCAGTTTTCTCAGTGCTGTAGCGACCATAGAGAATGGTCCAGGTCGTCGAACCCTCGGATTGGCCAGCGAGGTCACGTGGGAACGCGACCATGAGGATTGGTCCAGCAAACGACATCGCTGATTGTCCAGCGATGTCAGGTGCGCGTTTGGCGCCCGATTTAGCCAGTTCGGCGAAATCTTCAAGGAAGACAGTAAGTTTATATTGGTTGTCCTGTAACTTGTTGTTTTGATTCTGTATTCGTGTATTGCGGCTGCAATAAACTTCGTCTACAACTAGCAAGTTTCAGGCTCGCCATATTGGTGACCCCGACGTGATCTGGACGATCACCAACTGAGCAGGAACCCGACGCCTCGTTGACGATGACCGAGCAGGGCACACCGGAGTCAAGCGCGGCAGGCGTTCATCTTCCGTTATTTTGGACGTACGCACCGCAAGCTTGGTTTATCCACGCTGAGGCTCAATTCCACATAAAGAAGGTGTCGGACGATTCCACGAAGTACTTCTACCTCGTCAGCGCTCTATCGCCGGACACAACCAAGCGCATGATGCGGTTTATCATAAATTCACCTGCGGAAGACAAATACGAAACCATGAAGAAGGCATTACTGCGAACCTTCGGGTTAAATAAGCATGGTGGTGCGGCAAAACTTCTGCACCTACCGGAGCTTGGAGACCAACTGCCTTCCGTCCGCATGGCTGAAATGATGGTGCTAGCCGGTGAGCATACGGATTGCCCGATGTTTGAACAGGCATTCCGCGAGAAACTTCCCGAGGATGTCCGACTGCTGCTTACGGATTGTTCTTTTAAGGACCCCGAAGCATATGCAGCGAAAGCGGACGCGCTCATAGCGGGAAAAAACAAGGCAAGTGATTCCATCAACAAAGTCTCGACATCGGTGACCACGCCACAGCGACGGAAAGATGGCGCCACGTCTCCCGCCAATTCCCCGAAAGCCCGCCAAAAAGATCCGCACAAGCGCGGCTGGTGCTATTATCACCTACGATGGGGTAACGAATCCCGCAACTGTCGTTTGCCTTGTACCTTCGCGGGAAATGCCTCGGCCGATCGTACATAGGGGCAGTTACGATTGGCCAGAACCGGCGCCTCTATGTCCATGATCGATTCACGGACACACAATTTTTGGTAGACACCGGAGCCATCGTCAGCATAGTGCCGCCGACCGACCTCGAAACCAGAATCGGGTAAGACAGGTCCCACCCTCATCGCGGTTAACGGCAGCCCAATTCGCACTTTCGGCACACGGAAGATGTCCCTTGCTTTAGGCCTCCGCACGTACGAATGGCCATTCATCATAGCCGACGTCAAACAAGCGATCCTGGGCGCAGATTTTCTCTGGGCTTTTTCACTGGTTCCTGATGTCCGCGGTAACGACCTCCGACCCGCTGCTGAAGACGAGCACGTCGCTCCGGCAATTGCCTCCTCGCCCAGCCCTACTGTCCAGGCCGTCGTCGCGGCCCCCGACTCGTATGCTGCGATTCTGGCAGAGTTCCCAGAGCTGCTCGTCCAACGTTTTGACGCACCTTCAGCTAAGCACGGTGTGGTCCATCACATCCGCACTGAAGGCCCTCCCGTTTTCGCTCGGGCCAGGAGACTACCGCCAGACAAACTGATGGTGGCACGGGCGGAGTTCAGGAAGATGGAGGAAATGGGAATTGTTCGTCAGTCTGACAGCCCGTGGGCCTCGCCGTTACACATGGTCTCCAAGGCATCTGGGGGGTGGAGGCCATGTGGCGATTATCGGCGTCTCAATGCTGTCACCACGGCTGATCGCTACCCCATACCGCACCTACAGGACTTTTCATCTGGACTGGAAGGAGTGGTGGTGTTTTCCAAAATCGATTTGGTGCGAGGATACCATCAGATTCCGGTGCGACCGGAGGACATACAAAAAACTGCAACTATTACTCCGTACGGGTTGTTTGAATGGTTGCATATGCCTTTCGGTTTAAAGAACGCGGCACAGGCTTTCCAGCGACTGATGGACCGCGTGGGCAGGGGTTTACCCTTTGTGTTTATTTATTTAGACGACATCCTGGTAGCCAGCCCCTCAGTGCAAGAACACCAGGCCCATTTGCGGACCGTGTTCCAGCGGCTCCAAGACCACGGGCTCATTATTCAACCCTCCAAATGTCAATTCGGCCTGCCTGCTCTCGATTTTCTAGGTCACAGAATTACCCCTGCCGGCGCTGTCCCTTTGCCAGAGAAGGTGGAGGCTATCCGGGCTTTCCCCAGGCCTACCACAGTAAAAGGGCTGCAGGAGTTCGTAGGCATGGTTAATTTCTACCATAGATTCGTTCCGGCAGCGGCGCGAGTCCTGCGCCCACTTTTCCAATGCCTTGCAGGTAATCCGGTAGAGTTGTTGTGATCCCCGACCGCAGAGTCGGCTTTTACGGCAGCTAAGGCAGCCTTGGCGTTCTGGGGGGGGTCATGTAGCGACCATAGAGAATGGTCCAGGTCGTCGAACCCTCGGATTGGCCAGCGAGGTCACGTGGGAACGCGACCATGAGGATTGGTCCAGCAAACGACATCGCTGATTGGCCAGCGATGTCAGGTGCGCGTTTGGCGCCCGATTTAGCCAGTTCGGCGAAATCTTCAAGGAAGACAGTAAGTTTATATTGGTTGTCCTGTAACTTGTTGTTTTGATTCTGTATTCGTGTATTGCGGCTGCAATAAACTTCGTCTACAACTAGCAAGTTTCAGACTCGCCATAGTGCAATATTTAATTTTCAGATTCTGGCAACAAATAGCAATGTGCCGATCAACGGTGAAAGTGACTGTCGTGCAGATAGAAAAGTCCCTGGTAACGTAAACGGTCCATGTTAGGAGGCGACACACCGGAGTGTAAATCAAACCACTCATGGCAATGACACTGTTCATTACAACACCAGTAATAACGACCAGTAGATCCCCCACTGCCATAGCCACCAGGTAGTAGGTGATGCACCTGGAGAGTCCGCAGTTCCCTCGGCTCAGAATCACAATCACTATTATATTAACTAGTTTAAAGAAAGATGCGATAATTATTCTTAGGATGTCTGCGAATTTTATCTTTCAGCGCATCGGGGTAGCGAGAGAAACCACGTTGTTAATGCATTTTTAAGCAAAAGTAACTGAACCTGACAATACATTTATCATTTGTCTGAAGATGGGTCTCGACCCGAAACGTCACCCATTCATTCTCTCCAGAAATGCTGCCTGTCAAGCTGTGTTGCTCCTGCATTTTGTGTCTACCTTCGATTTAAACCAGCATATGCAGTTCTTTCTTACACAATGCATTTATCTTATATCCCAGTGGATGAATTCAATGCCTTTCCATTTACACAACTCAAAATACCGATCAATGATTTAAATAGCTTTTAAAAAAAACATTCAGGTGTTCTGTCTTCAGAGCGAAATTAGTCTTTTCTTTATGAAGTCGAACAGAGCTGGATATAAGGGGAGCAAATTCCTCAGAGAGCGAATGAGAGAAATGTAGACACAGACGAACAGATAGACAGACAGGCATGCAGACAGACAGGTAGACAGACAGACGAATAGGCAGACAGACAGACGAACAGGCAGACAGACGAACAGGCAGACAGACGAGCAGGCAGACAGACGAGCAGGCAGACAGACGAGCAGGCAGACAGACGAGCAGGCAGACAGACGAACAGGCAGACAGACGAGCAGGCAGACAAACAGGCAGAAAGGGAGGCAGACAGATGGACGGACAGAAAGACAGGGACAGAGAGAGAGAGGGGCATGGGGTGAGGATGGAGATAGAGAGAGAGAGAGAGGAAGGGAGACTGCGAGAGAGAAACGGGGAGGGGGGGATGTTGAGGGTAGGAGTGAGCCAAATATTAGAGGCTGCTCATATCATAGAAACATAGAGGATAGGTGCAGGAGGAGGCCATTCAGCCCTTTGAGCCAGCACCGCCATTCATTGTGATCATGGCTGATCATCCACAATAAGTAACTCGTGCCTGCCTTCTCCGCATATCCTTTGATTCCACTAGCCCGTAGAGCTCTATCTAACTACCTTTTAAATTCATCCAGTGAATTGGCCTCCACTGCCTTCTGTGCCAGAGAATTCCACAAATTCACAACTCTCTGGGGTGAAAAAGTTCCTTCTCACCTCAGTTTTAAATGGCCTCCCCTTTATTCTAAGGCTACGGCCCCTGGTTCTGGACTCCTCCAACTCCCACTCACTCAACCTGTCCGTCACCCTGCAACCTCCGAACATCATCTTTGCAGTTCACACTGCCACCCAGCTTTATGTCATCCGCAAACTTGCGAGTGTTACTTCTAATTGCATCATCCAAATCATTAATATATATTGTAAATCTTTGAGGCCCCAGCACTAAGCCTTGCGGCACTCCACTCTCCACTGCCTGCCATTCTGAAAAGGACCCGGGACGGAGCGAGAGCCGCTGGAGGGAGGGACGTGTCAAATCTTCGCCTCTGATGGAGAATAATGATACTGACACAATATTTGCAGGTTACATTGCTTGGTGTCTATGTTTATTGTCTCTGTCCAACATGGTCTCCTGCCTTGGCTGACAGGGCACACACACCATCTGACCTCCACGTCAGCTGATACAAGGGCAAGATATTTGCATCTCATTATCATGACTGTCATGACATCAGGGGGGGGGGGTGTGAAGTCACGGAGGCGTCCATGGCAACCGGCGCCCTGGTTACCAGAGACTATAAAAAGCGAGCGGTTGCCAAGGGCTCTTGCCTCTCCGTGCGTCAGCTGGTGGTAGGCATTGCGATAGAGAGAGATAGACAATAGAGAGAGATAGACAATAGAGAGAGATAGACAATAGAGAGATAGACAATAGAGAGAGAGAGAGAGAGAGAGAGATAGACAATAGAGAGAGAGAGATAGTGAGAGAGAGAGAGAGATAATATTAAGATAGATAGATAATAGAGATAGAGAGATAGATAATAGATAGAGAGAGATAGACAATAGAGAGATAGAGAGAGATAGAGCGAGAGAGAGAGAGATAATATTAAGATAGATAGATAATAGAGGTAGAGAGATAGATAATAGAGATAGATAGCTAGATAGATATAGATATATTTCAAATACATTTCATTATATCATTGACCCTGTGCCAACCTAAATATATATAAATAAATAAATTATTATTATTTGAGAGAGAGAGAGAGAGAGAGAGAGAGAGAGAGAGAGAGAGAGGTATATATATATATATATAGATATATATATAGATAGATAGATATAGATAGATATATATAGATTATAGATATATACAGAGCGGGAGAGAGAAAAAGAGAGAGCGAGAAAAAATATATAGATACAAAGAATTTATTTGCCAGGTATGTAAGAACTCTCCTGCATTGATGCAGCACCTTCTCCTCCCTCCACCTCCCTCCACCTCTCCCTCCTCCCCTCCCCCCCACCCTTAGCCCTACCCCCCACCCTTAGCCCTACCCACCCACCCCCCCATCACCCTCACCCCCTCATGTAGGGCTAATGATTGCTTTACATTCAATTGATTGATATTGAAACAGTTACAAACAAAATAAGACCAAAATCTAAAAAGTACCTTTAAAACCAAGTATTGTAAACAGCCACAAAATCAGTCCGCTGAGTGTTCCCAGCATTTTCTGTTTTGATTCCAAATTTCCAGTGTACAGTAAACTTTTTGCTTTGACTAATTAAATCCATACTAGACATGGGCAGGAAAGTTAAATATAACTAAATCGCAGAGCACAAGTCTTGACTGTTTGCAACTCCAAATTTTGTGTCATTTACAAACTGATAAACTAATCCATCTCCATTGTTGTTTATAAACACAAACGAGCGTCCCAGTATCGATGACTGCGGAGCACCACTGTCCACATGATGTGCGGATAGTTTTCTTTGTAATACTATATCCAATTCTGAAGTAAGATCTTGTGTAATCACACTCTATATTTCAAAACGTTAATGACAAAAATTATTTAACCTTAGAATGTTTTCTATTCTAATTTTCTTGAATAGAATTCCAAAATACTCCCTGATCAAATTGAATGTAAACTTCTTTCAATCAATTTCCATGAATAACATTTTCTTTGACTGAAGCATTGGGCTGTGGAGGTTTGCACAGTTTAGGCTCGTAGAGGCAATATTTTTCATAACATTTTCCAACACACATTTTCCAATCCCATCTCCATTTTGTGACAACGTAGTTTAGTCCATCACACAGATCAAACTCTCCATCATTTACACTTCATGATGTGTCAGAAAAGCTGCCACCTTAATCAAAGACTTGTCCCACCCTGGACATTCCTCCTATGTGCTCTCAGCGGACAAAAGATTCAGAAGCTTGAATGTGCACACCACCAGACTCTGGAATAGCTTCTTTCTCCTTTGCCATTAGGCTTCTAAGCAGCACAATTCTTTTTGATGCTGAATTAGTTATTCTAGAAAGTCAGGGTGAAGAAACATGCTTGAGATGCAAAGTGATCATTAAACTTCAAAGTTGGAAAAACTAAAAATGGATATGTTAAAGAAAAACAGGGACTAGAAATCGGAAACGAAACGATGACTGGTACAGCAGATGACTGCTACAGCAGTTCAATTAGCATCAGTAGACTCTCCACTGACATGCTGAATGTATGTATCCATTCACCATTTTCTATGTTCAACATCTGTCAGCCTTGTTTGGCTTTCAATAACAATACTGTTATGATTTATATCTCCTCACTCACTTTGCATTTCAAGCCATTAATCTTTTTTCGTTTGCATGGAATAACAATATGTTTGTTATTTCTAACTTTGCAATTATTTTCTAGTGAACGCCGGTTAATATAGATTGTCTTCATTTTGTTGCAGAGCATTATCGCATTGTGCGATAACATGTTCCGTCGCATCAAGCGGACCCATAGATGGGTCAAGCGTCATCCGCAATCTGACAGGTATGATTTAAACATATGATTCCTGTTAGCAATTAATTTTTCCATTATACAATACGATATGAAAGAACTTTATTTATCCCAGGAGGGAAATTGATCTGCTAACAGTCATAAAAACACAAAATACATGAAACATGAAATTCAAGTGATGAGTGGGAAGGAATGGGGATGTGCAGGGAGTGGGGGGCAGGGGGGGAAGGTCGAGTCAGTCTCAGTCTACCCTATGACAGAAGGGGGAGGAGTTGTACAGTTTGATAGCCACAAGGAAGAAGGATGTCCTGTGGTGTTCTGTCCTGCCTCTTGGTGGAACCAGTCTGTTGCTGAAGGAACTCCTCAGGTTGACCAGTGTGTCATGGAGGGGGTGGAGCTGTATTGTCCAAGATGTTCCACAGTTTGAGGAACATCCTTCCCTCCAAGATCACCTCCTATGAATCCAACTCCACCCCCAGAACAGAGCCAGCCTTCCTGATGATTTTTTAAATCCTATTGGCTTCCGAGGCCTTCGCCCTGCTGCCCCAAAACAACCGCTAAGTAAATGGCACTGTCTACCACCGATTGGTAGAACATCTGCAGCATCTTACTGCACACTTTGAAGGAGCCGAGCCTTCTCAAAAAGTACAGCCGGCTCTGTCCCTTGTACAGGGCCTCAGCCTACCTGGACCAGTCCAGTTTACTGTCCAGCTATACTCCAAGGTATTTGTACTCCCCGGTAAACTGCACATCCACACTCTTGATGGAGACAGGTGACAGGGGTTTGACTGGATGAAAAGAAAATATATGAATTGCAACTGGGTTTGAAAACTCCCCTTGTATGACAATTTAAATGTAATAAAGGAAAGGATGTTTTCAAAACTAACTTCCCTCAAAGGCATGGACTGTTTTTCAAAACTTTGTACAACAATGATCCCTATCTATATGTAAGCCAGCAACATAAATTGTACAGTCAAATCAAAAGAATTCAACCACTTCTAATGTTAAATGTTTATTAATCCATTTGTGTACTTCAATATTTTCACTGCTTTAATTTATGTAATATCCATCTACATTTGCTTCAGCTTGATCTATTAACATTGCTTAAATGTCTGTGTTAAAGGCAAGTGGATATCAATGAAGAAAAGTATTTATCTCTTAGCAAATGATATTAGCATCTGGCAGCCAAGATATTTTAACAAAGTATTTTGAATGGTGACAATAAATAATATGTGTGTTCTATTGTCTTCATTATATTTGTAACCCTTGAAATCATTGCTTTTTTTTTTGCATTAAATTTGTCAGTGCAGTGAGAAAGATTTTCTGTGGATCGGATGCCACAGTTTATCTCCCTCCCTCCCTCCCTCCCTCCCTCCCTCCCTCCCTCCCTCCCTCCCTCCCTCCCTCCCTCCCTCCCTCCCTCCCTCCCTCCCTCCCTCCCTCCCTCCCTCCCTCCCTCCCTCCCTCCCTCCCTCCCTCCCTCCCTCCCTCCCTCCCTCCCTCCCTCCCTCCCTCCCTCCCTCCCTCCCTCCCTCCCTCCCTCCCTCCCTCCCTCCCTCCCTCCCTCCCTCCCTCCCTCCCTCCCTCCCTCCCTCCCTCCCTCCCTCCCTCCCTCCCTCCCTCCCTCCCTCCCTCCCTCCCTCCCTCCCTCCCTCCCTCCCTCCCTCCCTCCCCCCCTCCCTCCCTTCCTTCCTTCCTTCCTTCCTTCCTTCCCTCCAAAACAATCTTAAGTACTAATCTGGTACAGATATAAGCTCCAATTGTCCTATGTTGCCCTGCCCCTGAAATGTACAGCAATACATTTTTGCAAAGCTGAGACCCAGCCTTGGCATGTTTCTAACAACCTTTAATCATCATATCATATCATATATATACAGCGCGAACACAGGCCTTTTCGGCCCACCAAGTCCGCGCCACCCAGCGATACCCGTACATTAACACTATCCTACACCCACTAGGGACAATTTTTACATTTACCCAGCCAATTAACCTACATACCTGTACGTCTTTGGAGAAGTACGTCTTTAAGGAAGCAAAACTCCCATCGGTTTCCCCTTCTGTCAAGTCAGTAACAATGTTTACATTTGTCTGGTTATCAGAACTCTTAACAGCCTATTTGAATTATTTTAATTCAAAGAAGTTATTAAAAATAGAAAAAAAACAGCATAAACAGAGTAAAGAAAACAAATGTTATATTTTATTTCCAGGATAGGAATCTGTGTTCCATTATTGGGGATTTCCTATTGAGACCTGTTTTGGTTGATTTTGTTCCCCCGAGCTGTGTTGGCGAATTTCAGTCCAATTTGCTAATGCCTCTAATATTTGTTTATAATTAAATATAAACTTCAGCACAATATCTTTTTGTTGGCTCAGCTGATATTCAGGATTTGTGATCCATTGCTGTAGTTCCATCCCAAAAGTTCACCAACTATATTAATAATAACTGGGCTTCTACACAGTAACTACTTTCCCTGTAAAGCTATTTTCCAAAACAAACTGAGCCATGCGTGTTGCCACTGCACCCATTCAATCTGATTTGGCAGGAAAATGGGAAAAAAAAGGTTCTGTTTTGGGTACCTTAAAAGCCGATCTACTAATCACCCTGTAGCATATTTTGGGTGCACTGCTCACTGACAGTACCCTCCTTTACTCCAAGAGCGTTAAGAAGTTAAAATTCAACCATTTTTTTAAAATCAAGAGTTTACATAGAAACATAGAAAGTAGGTGCAGGAAGAGGCCATTTTGCCCTTCGAGCCAGCACCGCCATTCATTGTGATCATGACTTATCATCCACAATCAGGAACCCTGTGCATGCCTTCTCCCCATATCTCTTGATTCCATTAGCCCCTAGACTCTGTCTAACTCTCTATTAAATTTATCCAGTGAATTGGCCTCCACTGCCTTCTGTGACAGAATTCCACAAATTCACAACTCTCTGGGTGAAAAAGTTTCTTCTCACCTCAGTTTTAAATGGCCTCACCTTTATTCTTAGACTGTGGCCCCTGGTTCTGGAATCCCCCATACATTGGGAACATTGTTCCTGTATCTAGCTTGTCCAGTCCTTTTATAAATATTTACGTCTCTATAAAATCCTCTCTCATCCTTCTAAATTCCAGTGAATACAAGCCCAGTCTTTCCAATCTTTCCCTCCATCCCAGGGATTAACCTTGTGAACCTACGCTGCACTGCCTCAATAGCAAGGACGTCCTTCCTCAAATTAGGAGACCAAAACTGCCCACAATGCTCCAGATGTGGTCTCACCAGGCCGCTATACAACTGCAGGAGGACCTCCTTGCTCCTATACTCAAATCCTCTCATTATGAAGGCCAACATGCCATTAACTTTCTTCACTGTCTGCTGTACCTGCACGCTTACTTTCAGTGACTGGTGTACAAGGACACCAAGGTCTTATTGCACTTCCCCTTTCGTAATCCAACACAATTGAGATAATAATCTGCCTGCTTATTTTTGCTGCCAAAGTGGGTAAGCTCACATTTATATGTATTATACTGCATCTACCATGCATCTGCCCACTCACTCAACCTGTCCAAGTCACCCTGCAACCTCCTAACATCCACTTCACAGTTCATACTGCCACCCAGCTTTGTGTCACCTGCAAACATGCTAGTGTTACTTCTAATTCCAGTAGTATGCATAAATGATATGCTTTGAGTAATATTTAAAGATATAATAACAACATTTATTAGTGTAAGCATTTAATTGGTCAAAAACAAATCTGGGTCACATTCACACACCACTTCAGATTTTTATTTTAGTCAATCCTCATTTTAATGCTTCTTCTACATGACTTTGTCATTATATAAGACACCATTCGGACTGTGTGTGCGCCCTAGTGCTGGATACCACTGCACCAATATTCCTAAGAGCAAGAGTTCGAGTTGTTATGAGTTTGTGAGTCTTGACACCATAGTGTTTTGAGAATATGGAAGTGTGCACCTTGAGACGTAGTTGGTGGAAGGTCAAGTGCATTCTCAGGTGCCTTTCTTTTGAGACCCACCAACTTCCAAGAGGTACAGCAGTATTAAATGCTGAAGTGAAGTATGGGCAATCAGTGATGGCATTGCCAGCATAAATATTGACAGAATTAATTATGTAAAATGTTAAAATGACCAAAAATGTGTATATTTTTGTCTTTGAAACGCAGAGAACACGAAGAACGTAGCCAGAGCTGTCTTCCCTGTTATTCGCCTTTACCCAAAATTATTAATGCGGTGGGTAGTGATATATATGCACAAACTTTTAATATCATGCCATTGGAATAACATTCATATCAATTTCTAAACTGATGTTTTCAGTTAATGTTAATGTAATTTATTAATTCTAAACTAATGGTATCAATAATATAACGTAGGTAAAGTTCACAAGTTATAGGAGTAGAATCGGGCCATTTGGCCCATCGAGTCCACTGCCATTCAATCATGGCTGATCTCTGCCTCCTAATCCCATTTTCCTGCCTTCTCTCCATAACCCTTGACAGCTGTTCTAATCAAGAATTTGTTTATCTCTGCCTTAAAAATATCCACTGACTTTTGCAGCCCTCTGTGGCAATGAGTTCCACAGATTAAATACCATTTGACTAACGAAGTTTCTCCTCACTTCTACTTCCTTTCTAAAAGAGCACTCTTTAATTTTGAGGCTATGACCTCTGGTCCAAGCCTCTCCCACCAGTGGAAACATCTTTTCCACATTCACTCTCTCTATGCCTTTCATTATTCTGTAATTCTTATTGTGATCCCCTCAACCTTCTAAACTCCAGCGAGTAGAGGCTGTCAAATGCTCATCACGTGCAAACCCGCTCATTCCTGAATCATTCTTGTAAACCTCCTCTAGACCCTCTTCAGAGCCAGCACATTGCATCTCACCTTATAGAGCCTTATACAGTCTCAGCATTACATGTCTTGCGTAAAGGTTTATAGTTAAGTCTGCCGACAACTCTTTTTCACTTTTATTGATTCGTACTTCGTTCCTTCCATTTCTCATTCCCACTGACTTTTTTTCTCTCGTATACCTGTATTATTTCTTTAAGACAAACTGAAATAAATTATTTAACTTGTCTGCCATTCTCCATCTTTAATTCCCCTGTTTCTGCCTGTGAGGGCCCACACCTGCCATTTTTAGTATTTTCCTCCTGCAGTCCATTTTATGTTCACACCATTCGAGGCACACAGTATGGAAACAGGCCTTTCGGCCCCACCTTATCCATGCCAACCGAGATTTATTCTAGTTCCATTGGCTGACATTTGGCCCAAATCTCTTCAAAACTTTCCTATCCACATGTACCTGTCTGTGCTTTTTAAATGCTGTTATAGTACCTGTTTTAACTATATCCTCTGGCAGCTCCTTCTATATAAGCACCATGTTGACCCTCTGGTTTTTCTTGAATATTGCCCCTCTCACCTGGAATCTATGTCCTCTGGTTCTTAATTTCCCCTACTCTGGGTAAAAGGCTGTGCATCCATCCTATCTAGTCCCCTCATGATTTTGCACACCTTGACTTTATTCCATCTGGCATTTCTTTATCAATTTCTTGTCTCTCCTCTGAGTTCTAAATGCTCCCATTCTTCAGGTCTAAAACTATTTCTGATGACTTATGAGCTTTTTAACACTCCCTTTAATTCCTCATGCCAGCCATGGATAATTCACTTTTTTTTGTTGGGTTTTTGTGCATTAAAATAATTGTCTTTATTGTTCTTGATGTCAGATTAAAGGGAAGATGAAAAGATGGGGGAAGAAAGTGCAGCCTGTTGAAAGATCACTGGACAATGAAGCAGGTAAGGAATTGCATACTTGGGATGGTATTCAACACCTTAAGCAGGTTGAATCAGATGTCGAGTCACAAGATGAATCAACAAAATCAAAACCACCGTGGTAAGTAAACAAAGTGAGTTGCTTAGAAAGTATGAATACTGTTTAGAATCCCTTTGCAATGACTGTTGAAATGTGGGACATGCACTGTTTAAATAAATTGAAGAAGAAGCACTCGAGGAGAAAGAATAGGGTAGAACCAGTGGAAGGAAATGATGAACCTGGCAAACCAATTCCACGCATTGTGCACGGTCAACAAAAATCCTTTTGCCCTGACATATTCATAAGGAAACAGCAATTTATTAGGAACTGAACATAATACTTGAAATGAAGTAGTCACCAAAAAGAACAAATGGATTTGAATTGTGTGCTCAGAGTAAATGAGATAAAACCTTGCAATTGGTGATTAAAATGATAGTTTTATGTGTTAATAAGATTGGCCAATCCAGCTTTACCACTTCCTTTCCCCATCCCCCTCTTTAAAACAATATATTAACCTGACTTCTGTTTGTGTCCATTGAGTAATGTTGGGTGGTTCAAATTCATGCAGAGCATGAAGAACTCCAGTTGTTTTGTGTCTTTGGACCAAATAATAAGGGTGATTAGATAGGGAGGGGGGGAATTCAGACAGGGTGTGATTTCTCAATCCTATTTAATGATCTATATCAGAAAGTGTACGTCATGAATACATTCTCTACCGATACAATAGGAAGAATTAGTATGCGGGTGATTTATGTGTTTGCAAAGACCTAAATAACTGTAGCTTAGCTGAACTTTTTATTTTAAGAATTAAATTTGTGCTGGGGTAGGGGTAAAGAAGGAATGTAGCACTCTAGTGTCCACTAGGTGGCGCTGCATCGGGGAATGCTGCAAGATAGTATTTGGTAATGGAGAATGATCACAAAATAATTAAATGGGTTTTACAAAGGAGTGTGTCACGATGGAACAGCGGTAGACAGGGCCAGAGACCTGGGTTCGATCCTGACTTGTCTGTGTGGAGTTTGTCCGTTCTCCCAGGGCCGTGTGATGGGTTTTCTCCGAGATCTTTGATTCCCTGCCACACTCTAAAGGCGTACAGGTTTGTAGGTTAATTGGTTTGGTATAAATATATAAATTGTCCATTGTGTGTGTTGGATAGTGTTAATGTCCAGCTGGTCGGTGCGGACTTGGTGGGCCGAGGGACCCGTTTCCACGCTGTACAGCTAAACTAAACTACAAGTTAAAAGTACAATGCTTACATATCTGTTGTGCTGCTACAAGTAAGAATTTTTGTCCCGCTGAGTTACTCCAGCATTTTGTGTCTATTTTCACTGTAAACCAGCATCTGCAGTTCCTTCCTACACACCATGCACCTGTGGTGCTGTTGCAAGTAAGACATCCATTGTACCTGCCTCTCACTATCCTAGTGCAGATGACAATAAACTCGACTTGTCTTAACTTGAATGAGCCCGTTCAGTCCACCTAGCCTGTGCTGGTTCTCTGGGCAATCCCATCAATCTCATTCACCCACCAATTTCCATGCAAACGCATGCCCATTTATACCTTCTCCCACCACCCACTTGTGGCAATTTACATTGGACAATTAATCCACTAACCCACACCTCTTTGGGATGTGGGAGGAAACTGGAGAACCCGGAGGGAACCCACCCAGTCACAGGGGGAATGTGCAAACTCCACACAGACAGTGCTGAGATCAGGTTTAAACCAGGGTGGCTGGAGTTGAGATGAGCTGCTCTACCTGGTCCACAATGATGCTGCCAAACTGGTTGGTCTATTCTGGAAGTGTTTGCATTTCTTGTGATCTGTTGTAGGAAGATGCATTATCTTTAAAATAGCAGTTTGACCCACTCCTTGTTTCCAGATGTGTAAGAAACGACTAGTCCTGCAAAACACATGTATCTCCATGGCCCATCAGAAATGACTGGCAAGATCTTTATCTCCAATAAAAAGTTTTTAGTTCATGAAGATGGTGTCTGCATGTGACCACAGCCCATGGTGGGAACAGAAATATTTGCTGATTTATTGTGACCCGGCTTCTTTCTTTCCTTACAGTGAACTTTGACCACTTCCAGATCTTAAGAGCAATTGGCAAGGGCAGCTTTGGGGGGAAGGTAAGTGAACTTTGTAAAATCTTAAGACCATGCCAATATCTACAGAATTATCCATTTGTGCCCTTCAACAGTGTCAGAGAGCTGTTTATGATCTGTTGTTGAGTATTTTTAAGGTTGAGGTCGTTAGACATTTGGACTGCAAGAGAAAGAATTGGTGAACCGAGTGTGAAAATAAGGATGATGGGTTGGTTCAGACCTGATCCCGTTGAATGGGGAGCAGGGGCGAAGGCCTGAATGGCCAGCTGCTGTTCCTGACAGTTTTCTGCTCTTGATGTTGCTTCATTTCTGTTGGCTGTGGTGCATTTTGAATGGGAAAGCCAGCAAATGAATTAGTGGCGATAGACACAAAATGCTGGAGTAACTCAATGGGACAGACAGCATCTCTGGAGAGAAGGAATGGGTGACTTTTCGGGTCGAGATCCTGCTTCAGACTGTGGCTCGAATCTTCACTTCCAGGGGCCCCTAACATTTGCATTATGGATTGATTATGAAGCAGAACGGAAGGTTAATTTCAGCCACATCACATCAGGTCACTTTGATGTGGTAAACTGATATTTAATTGGGTTTCTACTTTGGCAACTAAAATGCCATGATATAAATGTCACAGCAGCTAAACGATTGTTTCCTAACCCTTTAAACTCTACTTTGTGATGCACTAGTATTTCCTGTCTATTGATTTGAAGCCAGTCAGCATGCTGTCAAAGCATGTTAATGCTCTGAGCTTTTGCATTAAGACATGCAATATATCTTGTAATTAGCTTCTGCACCTGAGAGCAAATTGATGTTTGAAGAAGGGCATTTATACCCTGGATGTGAAATGAACTGTGACTTCCGAAAAAGATTAGTTTGTATATTCGCTTTCAACTAAATATCCTACAGAGGTTTCAAATTGATTTGAAACAGCTCCAAAACTTAACAATTTTTTTTTTTCTCTGGTAACTATTTACAAGGTGCGTTATGTTTCATCGAATGATATGGGAGCAATGACACCTTCTGCCATTGTTCAATCTAAAAGACAGTGTCAACATTTAAACGGATGTACGGATAGGATGGATTTAGAGAGATAAGGGCCAAACGTGGACAAATGGGACTAGCCCAGAATGCCAATTTGATTGAAAGTGGGCCAAAGGGCCTGTTTCAATGCTGCATATCTCTATTAATCCATGATTTGAGCAGTGTGGTATCAAAAAGAATGCAAATCCATTCTCCTAGATCTTTGTAAACAACTTTCAGGACTGTAGTCAGGGTAGTAAGAAATGAGATGTACAAATTTCCATATTTTACCTTTGGTTACTTATTGTACTAAATGTAATATTGGCTGTGAACAATAATAGTTAGTCAGTCTCCATTATATCATTTGGAGTTATAGGGATTGTCTAACAGCTCTTTTGAAACACGGTAATAAACACAAAATGTTTCTGGGTGAGTTTTTGAATAAAATGAGAAATTTAGAGTTGCAGAATCATAGGGTCGTACAACACAGAAACAAGCACTTCAGCCCATCATGTACACAGAAAGCTTTTTCCCCATTTAACAACTAATTCTCTGTTATCAAAGTGTAAACTTGTCAATTGTAGATGCTGATAGACACGAAATGCTGGAGCAACTCAGTGACAGCGTCTCTGGATAGAAGGAATGGGTGACGTTTCAGGTCTCGATTCGAAATGCCACCCATACCTTCTAATCAGAGATGATGTCTGTCCTGCTGAGTTACTCCAGCATTTTGTGTCTATCTTCGGTGTAAACCAGCATCTGCAGTTCCTTCCTACACAATTTTAGATGCTGTATGGATTTGTTTTTGGTGCTAACTCATGAGGAATGCCAGTTTAGCTAATCCATGGAAGCATCCTGCCCAAGTTTAGGTAAAGGCAATGGTTAAAATTATTGTTCCAAGAATCTAGAGGCCCTAATGATGGTCACTAACAAAAAACTCAAATCCCTGCAGGACCCTGGGGAGATTAAATCCACTGGATTAAATACTATTGGATGATTTAGTAACTATTGTCATTAAAAAAACCTATCGGTTTTCGAAATACCTTTCCGGGAACAGAATCTTTTATTTTAACCAATTTATCTTACACGTAACTCCAGATGCACAGCAACGTGCTTGACTCTTCAGTATCCTCTGAGAAAGACACCTAGTTGTTTCAATTGCACCTCAATGTAATAACATTTAAATCAGAGGAATACAAAACATTCACTAGATGTGAAGATTATTACCACGGGGCAAGAATTAAGATGGTGGGGCAAATGTACATTTGCCTTGTTGCTCACCCTTGCAGCTTGGATCAACATATATGTTGATATATACAATCCACTCATCTCTCTTCACTCATTGTACCAAAAATCTGTACATTTTCTTATAGTATGGCAATGCTGTGCATGTTTCTTATTTAGTCAAAACACCTGTGAAGTATTTGAGAGCCTTTCGCACAAGACTCAGGTATTTATTGTGGGGTCTGGGTCCTGTGTGTTAGCAGGATCCTAGATTGTCTGACCTCAAATTCTCTGCCTGATGAAAGGATACTTTAAGGAGACTTAAATATGAAGGAGAAGTAAATATGGAATATTAACTAATATTATCCTGATGCAAGGTAATAGTTTCAATTTAATGCAAGAAATTGCACACGATCAGGGAAGATATTTAATTTTAGTCTTTAGACTTTCGAGATACAGCGCGGAAACAGGCCTCTTGGCCCACCGAGTCCACACCGACCAGCGATCACCTCGTACACTTGGTAGTGCACAATGCTAAGAATATAAATAACTCCTTATTCACGATGAATGTGTAAAGGTTATCAAACCCATTTCTTGCATGGAGCATGCAAAATTGCCTTATTTTATCTTACCCCATGTATTTAATTTCTGGAGAGAAGGTTTGGCCAAATGTCACATTCCTTCCAGAAGCAATGAAGGAAATCCCCATGATACTGATCTCACCTCTCCAATTTCTCTCTGGTTTGATTACTTTTAAATAATTTTGTCAGCAGCACATAACTATTTAATCCACAAGCTCTTTAACTTAATGGTTCCTGTTGGGTTGGGTGCAAGCTGGGACATAATTCTGACCCATCTCAACTGGTGAGATATTGATGAAGTTGGATTGGCAATCAAATTCTTGCGCCTAACTAGTTTTACTTTTAAATACCCAATAAACCTTTCCTAATATGTAACTTTTTAAATTAAGTAGTGGTGGCACGGTGGCGCAGTGGTAGAGTTGAAGTCTCCCAGCGCCAGAGATCCAGGTTCGATCCTGTCTACTGGTGCTGTCTGTACAGAGTTTGTACATTCCCCCCATGACCTGCGTGGGTTTTCCCCGGGTGCTCCAGTTTCCTCACACACTCCAAAAATGTACAGGTTTGTAGGTTAATTGGCTTGGTAATATTGTAAATTGTCCCTTGTGTGTAGGATAGCGTTAGTGTGCAGGGATCACTGGTCGGTGTGGACTCAGTGGGCCTAAGGGCCTGTTTCCATGCTGTATCGCTAAACTAAACTAAAGTCAAAGAATTGAAAGTTTTGACTCACCAGATTTTAAGGCAGTCAAACAATTAACATGCATGATTTATTTTTAGTGCATTTATTCATAACCACCTCTCATGTACATGTTTTGTTTATGGTTACTAGGTACACATGGTACAGCATAATGTATCAAAGATGTATGCGTTAAAATACATCAACAAGCACTATTGCATGGAGCATAATAAGGTGTGGAATGTGGTCAATGAGCTGCACGTTATGAAGGGTCTGGAGCACCCCTTTCTTGTAAATCTATGGTGAGTACTTATTGCTTTTAAGGTGTCATCTGCCAAATTTAACTGGAAACTCCTCCATCATGCCATATGGTTTATGCTAAAACTTGGATGTATACCAACTTTTACCCATTTCTATTTTATACATGCTACTTCCGTCCTTTTATTCCATTCATATTCTTTTTCATTTACATCCTAGACATCCTATTTACCCATCTATATTCTATAGATCCAATTTACCTCTACTTACATATCTTAATTATGTAACTTACATTTATTCTAATGCTTAGTGTATTGTACTTTATCCTGATGCAAGGGTTTTGAGCTGAAGTGTCAGCAATTCCTCCCCACCACCACAAATGCTGCTTTACCCTCGCAGTTCCTCCAGCTGAATGTTTGTTGTCCATATTCCAGCATCTGCAGATTCTTGTGTCATCAATTTATTCTATCCTGATAAAATGCTTTTTATGGTTGTTGTCGCCGATCAGCAGGACTCTGACACTTTGCATTCATTTTTCAGACACATTTTATTTACTTGTGTAACAGTCCCAGTTACCTTACTGCTCTGAAATTCTACTCTGAACTGTCAGTTTTCATATAGATTTTGACCCTTGAAATCGTGCGCACTTTCTAATTCCTTATCATCGATCACAATATATTCTCAAAACACTACTAGAAATACAATAACACTAATACAAATATAACTACATGTTATTTAATCATTAATTTGTGTTCAATTTTAGTAAGGATGATTATCAAGAACCTGTAGGAAGGAACTGCAGGTGCTGGTTTAAACCGAAGATAGACACAAAAGGTGGAGTAACAGTGGGTCAGGCAGCATCTCTGGAAAGAAGAAGGGTCTCGACCCAAAATGTCACCCATTCCTTCTCTCCAGAGATGCTGCCTGTCCCTCAGAGTTACTCCAGCTCTTTATGTCCATCTTCAGTTTAAACCAGCATCTGCAGTTCCTTCCTACACAGGTCAAGGGGAGAACGTACAAACTCCGTACAGACAAGCTCCCGTAGCCAGGATCGAACCCGGGTCTATGGCGGCTTCAGGCAGTAATTCTACCATTACGCCACCATGCCGGGTACTTTCATTGCCCACACGACAACCTGCCTCCCTCTACGTTCCTCCCGCAAAGAGCCTCCTCAAATTTATTTATTTATTCCCAAGTCTTTTGTTGCCTTTTAAAAATCCGTCCTCTTGTGTTGATGTTCGGTTTTCCTTGCTATTCCTTTCAAACGTGGTGCTGAATTCTTCACAGTAAAAAAAGGATAATATTAAATAATAGATACTTATTGAAATAATGAAGCGATTCACATGTCAAACAAATGGCTTTGGTGTTGCAGAAACCTGTGATAGTTGCATGAAATGTTCATTGAGATTTATCTCTTGTTGGTGTTGTGTGGAGTTAAGTTGCTACATAGATCCCATAAGATTGTCAACAGCAGCCTTTCTTCAGGCTCTATTGTAATTCAAGACAGACTCACCTTGGAACATACTGAATGATGTATAAACTTCAACACATGATCAGAGAAAACTCCAAATACTACTTACCTGGTCTAATTTAGTCAGTCAAGAAACAGAGTCCTTGCTAATTTTAGTGAGTAGATAGTATTGAGTTTAAAACTTCTCAATTAAAAGAAATAATTTCAGCCCAAAAGTGTCCATTACAGATTCACACCATGGTCTATGTGCAGAAGCTTGCTCCTCTGAAGAAAGGGCTCGACCCAAAACCTTACCTATTCCTTTTCTCCAGACATGCTGTCTGACCATTCTGAGTTACTCCAGGCTTTTGTGTCTATCTTTGCTGAAAGATTATCTGTTAGGAATATAATATAGCACTCAAGACAGCAGTGTTGCTGCCTTACAGCGAATGCAGCGCTGGAGACCCGGGTTTGATCCTGACTACGGGTGCTGTCTGTACGGAGTTTGTACCTTCTCCACGTGATCTGCGTGGGTTTTCTCCGAGATATTCAGTTTCCTCCCACACTCCAAAAGACGTACAGGTTTGTAGGTTAATTGGCTTGGTAAAATGTAAAAATTGTCCCTCGTGGGTGTAGGATAGTGTTAAAAATTGTCCCTAGTGGGTATCGGATACTTCCAATATAGTCCCAGGTGGACTCTTCGGAAGTGATGACAAGATACAAGAAACATTTTGATAGGGTGTTTCTTGACATCAGGATGTTCCAGTGAAGCAATTTTGAAATGTAATCACTGAACTAATGTTGAGATCAACTGGACAATTTGCATTCAACGAGATCCCACAAATAGCAAATGCTCAATTGTAACTGCCCATCGTCATGCCAATTTTACCTTACGGGAATCTGATTTTTAAAACATTCAAATAAATATTGGCAACAGAGAGTTAGATTGCTGTCCCTGATTAGTGAAAAATCTGATTTACATTTCAGATGCTGCTTGAATTATTTTGATGAAAGGCCAGCATTGAAAACATAACTTCACCTTCTTTATAAATGTGCATGGTTCTTGCAGGCCATTTATTCAAAAAGCTTATTTCTTTGCTTTGATTCATCCTTCAATTACTCTGCCAAGAATTGTTTGCAATTTCTATCTTACAACAGACCATTTAATGACTGTCTTCTACAATGCACATAATTGGAAAATAGAAATAAGATACTAGCAAAGTGGAACGATGTTGAATAAGAAACAGACAGGTAGAATGTCAAGTGGCCAAGAGAAAAATAAATATTGCTGAAGATAGAAAAGCTGATGAGATACCGCAGATACTGATTGCCTTTACCATAGGAGAGGGGGTGGAAATGATTAAATCCACGCTTGTCTTTGAAATATATATAATACTAGACCAAGTGGACCTGTTGGGCCCAAACTTCTCCTGCATTGGTGCAGCACCCAGAAATCATGAAAGGTACAAGGAAAAGGAAGCAGAATATGCTAGTTGGCTTGCGAGAAAGAAAAGGAGATTTTAAAGCCAATATTTCCCTATACCTCTTTAACAAAATACATGCAGGATTCAAGGATTTGGATCAATGAAAGGTGAAAGCACATATTGAAGAGCACAAATAACTATTTATGAAAGCAAAATAGAAGTAAAATAGTGAAAAATCTATCAATATAGTAACAGTACAAAATAACATCCCATGCCCCTCTGAGTATTCGTGTCTCCTGGTGGCACTGGCTGGCACCGGCACACACCACGGTCCAAGCTCATCCACTCTCTCTGGGTGAAGCTCTCTTTAATCTCTACTCTAGTGGTGGAAGCATGCACTTATATAATAAGTGTTATCTCTAAGAACAACAGGTGACTCTGTGTCAAGCTAGCTATCCTCCTTGGTACCATTAATAGCATGAGTTATGTGTCCTATCAAGCTGAGCAAGACTCGGATGTCTCTAAGAAAGCAAAGCTTGTCTCCGTGATCTCACTGGGTCCCTTTGAGTTAGCCTAAGCATTCGTCAAAAATATCTACTTGTTTTCCTAATCAAGGTTTGAAATGTGGTGCTGCTAATTTCGCTGACATTTCCACTTTAGCTGACATAGTCTGTTTACCCTTACATAAAAGCCTCCTCCTTCGCCTCCATCCAGGATACCCAGCAGACTTCTCTAACCAACTAATACTTACTTTCCTTCTCTCTCCATCCCTCCCCCATCCTAGTTCCCTGACAAGTTTGACTGTCCTCCTGGTTAAATTTATCTTTGTATGCCTTGTTGTCAACTTCACCCAGCTAACAATGATCTATTCTCCATTTTCCTTGAGCTTTGGCCCCTTTGATCTTTCATTGTCACACCTTGCCCTTCCATATCTCTGTGTCTCCCTCTCCCCTAACTCTCAGTCTGAAGAAGAGTCTCCACCCGAAAAGTCACCCATTCCTTCTATCCAGAGATGTTGCCTGTCCCGTTGAGTTACTCCAGCATTTTGTGTCTATCTTCTATAATAGGCAATTTGCATGATTTACACCCCATCTGCCATTGGCACATTAGCCCCATCGAGCTTGCCATCTCCAAAATGAATTCACCAATGCTTCTTTGACAATACCCCCAAAACCAGCAATGGTTTACAAGTAATTGTAAGCATGTTGGAAATGTATCACAAAATTCTTTCATCAGTGTTGGGTTTCCCAAACTAGGTGCATCTTTTCCTCATGCTTCAAGGAGGAAACTTACCTCCTCAAGGACAATGATGGATACAAACCAATTGGTGTGCCAATGATATCTGCATCCACGTTTCCAGAGAACATTAACACAGGACTGCGATTAACCATTTGCTTCCTCAAAGATATCATATTTTTTACTCTAGGATGGTGTGTAGAAACACTTGAATTATTTATCAATTGGCAAACCCTCAAGGAAGTCCTGTTAGTTGAACTCTTTACATTAATTCCTGTTTGTTCCACACCAATGTGTCTCTCTTGAATATATAGACATAAAATGCTGGAGTAACTCAGCGAGACAGGCTGCATCTCTTGAGAGAAGGAATGGGTGACGGTTTGGGTCGAGACCCTCCTTCTCACACATGTCTCTCTTGAATTATATCTCCTGTTGTTTTTATCTCCCTCATATTACATCTCTCCAGTTGCTCTTAATCAGTTCTCCCTGTATCATTCAAACCTTTCAATCTAGCTCCATACAAGTGTGAATGAAAATAATTCTGATGTCTTGGTAATTGCTCTTAATGGGCAGTCAATCTGCTTTCAGCATTTTTGACAAGACAACAATCAAGTTGTCTTACGTGATCATATTTTATTCTGCTTATCGTGAATTTGACTTAATTAGATCGTGGCGCTCCAGTTGTTTGTAATTAAGCCAACCGAGTAAGAATTCTGCAATCATTGTAGTAGAGTTTTATAGAACCAGAAGATTTGTAAAAGCGAATTCATCATTTGAGCTAAAGATGACTGATGAGATAAATAAAACCGCACAAACCAAATTATTGTGCAATTTCAAAGAAAAATCTATTGTTGCAGGTTTCATCAGTCCCTACAATGTGCCTCAGTCTCAGCTCCAGAAGTGAAACTTCATCTTTGATATATATATATATTTCATTTTCCACAGCCTATCATTGATATTTGAAGGTACAGTTTTGCACTCTGGAGAGACAAATCTGATTGGTAATACTCAAAACTCATATTAATCTGTGGAATTCATTGGCACAGATGGTGGTGGAGACCAAGTCATTGGGTATTTTTAAAGTGGAGATTGATAGGTTCTTGTCCAGGAAAGAACTGCAGATGCTGGTTTACATCGAAGATAGACACAAAATGCTAGAGTAACTCAGCGGGTCAGGCAGCAGCATCTCTGGAGAGAAGGAATGGGTGACGTTTTTGGTCGAGCCACTTCTTCAGACCTTGAATTTTGACCTAGGTTCTTGATTAGTAAGTGTGTCAAAGGGTCAAGAAGGCTGGTAGATTACCTTTTTGTGCTAGCATATTTATTTTCTGAAGATAGTTTTAGTATAGTGGCATTGTGGTATGCAGCATTATAGCTACCATTTATCTGAAATGAAGCTTCCTTTTATTTCAAAGTACAAAGCAAAGCTATTAACTTCTATTTAACCTCTATGGCGGCAAGGTGGCGCAGCGGTAGAGTTGCTGCCTTACAGCGAATGCAACGCCGGAGTCCCAGGTTCGATCCCGACTACGGGTGCTGTCTGTCCAGAGTTTGTATGTTCTCCCCATGACTTGCGTGGGTTTTCTCCGAGATCTTCGGTTTCCTCCCACACTCCAAAGACGTACAGGTACGTAGGTTAATTGGCATGACAAATGTAAATTTGTCCCTAGTGGGTGTAGGAGAGTGTTAATAAATGGGGATCACTGGTTGGTGCGGACCCGGTGGGCCGAAGGGCCTGTTTCCACGCTGTATCCCTAAACTAAACTATTTATAAAATGTTACTCTCAACATTACATCTTTTCTGAATTACATGAAGTCAATGAAAATAAATTTCAGTGAATTTCTACCTAAAATACCACAAACCTGCATTAGTCATAATTCTCATGTTATGAATATTTTTCTCTAACTCTAGGTTCTGGTCACTTCCCGTTTCTTATTCTCACAGGCATGCATCAACACCTTGCACTTTCAATGCAGACAACCCCCCGCATTACAGCCGTTTGGGTTACAAAATCTTACCCTTACAGAATTCACTAATCACTGCCCACCAATTTGAGATACAAACTAAAATTTGCTCACACAGACTTTTTAGTTTAGTTTAGAGATACAGCACCGAAACAGGCCCTTCGGCCCACCGAGTCCGCACCGACCAGCGATCCCCGTGCATTAACACTATCCTACACACACAAGGGACAATGTACGTTTACACCAGGCGAATTGACCCACAAACCTGTACGACTTTGGAGTGTGGGAGGAAACTGAAGATCTCAGAGAAAACCCACACAGGTCACGAGGAGAACGTACAAACTCCGTACGGACAAACACCCATGGTCAGGATCGAACCCGGGTCTCTGGCGCTGCAGGCCAGTAGCTCTACCGCTGCTCCACCTTTACGTGAAGAAATAAATAAATAAACACAAAATTAATTTATTTTTCATGTCACATTTTCTGTCACGTGCAGATAATGTGACTTTGAGTTGTGGACTGTTTTTTTAAGAATGGAGCATCGTTCCTCCCTGTTTCCCAGTAACTTGAAGGCCATCTGTAAAGCTTGCATAAGGTTACATCAAATGGATCTGTGATAATAAAGAGTGAAAATTGTTTTAGTTACTGGAACAATCTTAAACGCGATCGTTTCGCTGAACATCTCCGCTCAGTCCGACTCAACCAACCTGATCTGCCAATGGCTCAGCACTTCAACTCCCCCTCCCATTCCCAATCTGACCTTTCTGTCCTGGGCCTCCTCCATTGTCAGAGTGAGGCCCAGTACAAATTGGAGGAACAGCACCTCATATTTCACTTGGGCAGTTTACAACCCGGCAGTATGAACATTGACTTCTCTAACTTCAGGTAGTCCCTGCTTCCATCTCTATCCCCTCCCCTTCCCAGTTCTCCCACTAGTCTTCCTGTCTCCGATTACATCCTATCTTTGTCCCGCCCCCTCCTCTGACAACAGTCTGAAGAAGGGTCTCGACCCGAAACGTCACCCATTCCTTCTCTCCTAAGATGCTGCAGGAATTCTTTGCCACAGAAGGCCGTAGGGGCCAAGTCAGTGGATATTTTTAAGGCAGATATAGATAAATTCTTGATTAGTACAGGTGTCGGAGGTTATGGGGAGAAGGCAGGAGAATGGGGTTAGGAGGAAGAGATAGATCACAAATGATTGAATGGCGGAGTAAACTTGATGGGCCGAATGGCCTAATTGCATTCCTATCACATGATCTTATGACCTTATGATGATTGGACCACAGTCCCTTCCCCTCCTGTAACTCGGCAAATCAATCTCCCTTGCATGCACTTCAACACTGAAAGTTGATTCTTTTGGAATTTATCTGCACCCACCCCCAGTGCACTTTACTGCTGCTAATTATCCAACTAGCCTGTCCTTTGGATGTGAGAGGAAACTGAAGCACCAGGGGAAGCCCACGCAGTCACGCAGAGAACCTGCCAATTCCAATTAGGATTGAACCTTGCTCTCTGGTTCTGTGAGGCAGCAGCTCTACCAGCTGAGCCTTTGTGTCTTATCCCATATTTTTATAAAACTAATATTCAAAGTCTGAAGAAGATTAAAACACATTTATACTGAGTCTGTGCCTTCCCAGGGCACCATAATCAGCAGCAGGAATTATTCGGCTCTCTAACTGTTCCAAGTGGACCAGCAAATTCATATCAACATTGAATTCTCGAACTTCAGATAGTTCCTCTGTCCCTATCTTTCGCCTCCCCCTTCCCATTTCTCCCACTGTCTTCCTGTCTCGTACTACATCCTATCTTTGTCCCGCCCCCTCCCGGACATCAGTCTGAAGAAGGGTCTCAACCCGAAACGTCACCCATTCCTTCTCTCCTGAGATGCTGCCTGAGATATACCTGGATGAAGGAGGAGGAAGACAGCAGCATAAAACAGCTCAGGGAATAGTGTAACTCATTTCGGATCAATGGTCCAAGCAACAGGAGGAATTAGAGAAGTTTTACAATGAGTCGTGTGGGTAGGAGCTGCAGATGCTGGTTTAAACCGAAGATAGACACAAAAAGCTGGAGTAACTCAGTGGGTCAAGAAGCATCTCTGGAGAAAAGGAATAGGTGACGTTTCAGGTCGAGACCCTTCTTCAGGCTCAAGGGTCAACTGGTGCAGAGAGGATGTGTCCTCGGGTGATGAGGAAAGTGGGATGGAGGTCCCAATGTTGGGGGAGTCCAGAACCAGGGGCCACAGTTTAAATATAAGGGGTAGGCCATTTAGAACGGAGATGAGGAAAAACATTTTCAGTCAGAGAGTTGTGAATCTGTGGAATTCTCTGCCTCAGAAGGCAGTGGAGGCCAATTCTCTGAATGCATTCAAGAGAGAGCTGGATAGAACTCTTAAGGATAGCGGAGTCAGGGGGTATGGGGACAAGGCAGGAACGGGGTACTGATTGAGAATGATCAACCATGATCACATTGAATGGCGGTGCTGGCTCGAAGGACCGAATGGCCTCCTCCTGCACCTATTGTCTATTGTCTATTGTTCTGTTATTCATCTGTGGGATTTGGGCACCACTGTCAACAGCAGCATGTAGACTAGCCTGGGCAAGGACGACACTTTCTGGACAGCAGGCCACTAGTTGTGTGGTTAATGTTATTCATGCCAGATGGAGTCATAGAGTGATACAGTGTGGAAACAGGCCCTTCGGCCCAATTTTCCCACACCGGCCCAATTTGCCCACACCGGCCAACATGTCCCAGCTACTCTAGTCCCACCTGCCTGTGTTTGGTCCATATCCCTCCAAACCTGTCCTATCCATGTACCTGTCTAACAGTTTCTTAAACGATCATTAAACTCTTTCTCAACTACCTCCTCTGGCAGCTCGTTCCATACACTCACCACAGTTTGTGTGAAACAATTACCCCTCAGATTCCTATTAAATCTTTTCCCCTTCACCTTAAACCTATGGCCTCTGGTCCTCAATTCACCCACTCTGGGCAAGAGACTCTGTGCTATTCCTCTCATGATCTATTCCTCTCATGATTTTATACACCTCTATAAGGTCACCCCACATTCTCCTGCATTCCAAGGAATAGAGTCCCAGCCTACTCAACCTCTGCCCCATAGATCTGACCCTCTAGTCCTGGCAACATCCTCGTAAAGATTCCAGGCATTTACTTATATGAATGGAAATGCCCTAATTGCCATGGTGACATTTGAACTCATGTCACTATCAATAATCCATAAATTCAGATGTTGATCCAGCAACAACTTCCACAATACTGGATCCCTATTGCAGAATGGCTGCCAGGGGTGGTGGCAGACAACTGAAGAATGCTAATATGACTGCCATGCTCAAAAAGTGATTGAGGACATGCCCGGCAAATACCTTGCTGGTCAGGTTATCCGATGAAATGGGGGGAGCTTTGTAGAAACAATGATCTGGAAAAAATGTATTAACAGGTAGTTTAAGAATTTGGATTGCAAAGGAGAACCAAGACATATTTGTGAAAGAGCATTTATTCACAAAATGCTGGAGTAACTCAGCAGGTCAGGCAGCATATCGGGAGAGAAGGAATGGGTGACGTTTCGGGTCGAGACCCTTCTTCAGACTGATCCAGCTAGTCTGGGTCAAGATGTGGTCGTAGAGTAGGAGGGCAGGAGAAATCACAGAGGGGGAGCAGCGAGAGAGAGAGCATGTTGCTAAACTCTCGTCGAAGAGAGGAGGAGAACTTCTTCAAAGTGGACATACCTTGAAGAGAAATCGCAGTGGAGCAACAAGTAGTATAAGAAAATAACTGCAGATGAAAGAGCACGCAGGTTGGACTAACCTGATCAATTTTGTTTGGTGAACTAACAGGAAAGGTTAAAGACAGGACTGCATAGATGCGATTTGAATTTCCAGATGGCATTCAACAGTCCCACATAAAAGGCTCTGAAAATTGATGTGCAGAGAATAAACGCCTTCAGCAGATAACAGGGAAAGAGCAATTGAGTGAGCTGAATGAATTGTTTTCCAGCTAGCTTGTCTCCTCAACAGAGAGAGAGAGAGAGAGAGAGAGAGAGAGAGAGAGAGAGAGAGAGAGAGAGAGAGAGAGAGAGAGAGAGAGAGAGAGAGAGAGAGAGAGAGAGAGAGAGAGAGAGAGAGAGAGAGAGAGAGAGAGAGAGAGAGAGAGAGAGAGAGAGAGAGAGAGAGAGAGAGAGAGAGAGAGAGAGAGAGAGAGAGAGAGAGAGAGAGAGAGAGGTCGTGTTTCTCTCTGCTCCGGCGACTGAGAAGTTTTGAAGTAACCTTTCAAGGTTCTTGTCGAAGGAGGAGGAACAGTTGCAGTGAGATTTCATAGTTTGACCGAACGTCGGACTGTGGAAACTTTCCTTTGTTTAAGGATTTCTCCATTTCGTGTGGAATTCCTGAGTTCTTCTGCACCGCGGTGGGAGCAGCCGTGGCTGGCGGATTGCCAAGAGTGCCTGGAGATCGTGGGTAGGAATGATTTCGGTGTCTTTGATATTTATAGCACCGACTCTCTGCCCCAATACCGTTTTGCACAGTGCTGTTGCCTGGGCTTAACGTGAAGAGGGTATCTTTTGCTTCTGTCAGGGCTTTGAAGAGCCTTCCAAAAGCTGCTCTGGATTGTGGAGGTGAGCTTGGGGACTTTCCTTTCTCTGGCTGGAGGAAACTGCTTCTGCTGCTTATTCAGACTGTGACTGTCTGAGGATCGCTTTTGAGCTGAGGTGCTGCTGTCCCTGGAGCTGGGGTGTGCCACTGTCATGAAGGCGGGGGCTCGGCCTAAGGTTCAGAGCTACGCAGTGGCGGCTTCGACGGCGGCTTCGAGGCCACTCGTGGATGAGCCTCATGTTGACTTGGACTGGGATATTTATGGGATCTCGGTTCAAACCGGGTTCGTGTGGAGCAGGGCTGCAATTGCAAAGGGCTTGCATGATCTGTTCAAGAGGGATGTCATTGCCTCTTCCGAGAGTGCAGGAGGGAAGGTTCAGTTGATACTGAAGTCCCGGGAGGATGTGGCCCAAGTGTTGGAGAAGGGGCTCACGGTGGAGGGGGTCCATCTACAGGTGGAACCGTGGGTGTCCAATGTAAAATCGGTTCTCCTACGGAATTGTCCCACGTTTCTCTGGGATGCAAAACTCCTTCCACACTTGGTGAAGATTGGGGAGGTGCGGTCTAAGCTTACTAGGCCTATGCACCCCGGGAATGACCCGTATGAGAAAGGGGTCCTGAGCTTCAAGAGGCGCGTGTTTATGAAGGTGGAAGTGGGGTTGGGTGCCGAGGGGAGCTTCGCTGTGGAGCATAAGGGTCTCTCCAATCGCGTGTATTGGAGCTGGGGAGAGGCACAGTGTCATGCGTGCAAGGAGTTTGGACATCTCCGTAGAGAGTGTCCCAAGAGCCGGGCCGCTGCGAGAAATTCTAACGCAGGGGCCCAGGAATGCAGTGCTGGCCCTTCCGGGGCGGCCCGCCATGCCTCGGTGGCCCGGGGTGGAACTGCTGACTTGGCTGGGGCTGCTAGCTCCGCCTCGGTGACCCAGGACGGCACTGCCAACCCATCAGAGGCTGCAAGTACTGCCTTGGTGACCCGGAGCAGTGAGGGCCCCCGCCCCCTATGCCCTGAACCTGTGGAGGTGGTAGATGGCGAGGCGCAGGGGAAGGGTGAAGGGGGGGAGGGAGGTTGGGAGACGCAGAAGGGGAAGAAAAGTGATAAGGATAAGAAGAAGAATAAGTCCCTCCAAGGGAGTCAATCAAAAGCAGATGGTCTTTTGCCCAGTGGGCCCAGTGAAGTCCAGGACGCACCTGGTGTGGCTCAGCAAGGAGCTGAGGTGAACCGGAAGGGGGCAGGTGGGGGCAAACATGGGAGTAGAAAGGGGGCAGCGGGTGGTGCGGAGGCGGAGGACCCTTCCTCTATGGAGGTCACCGTACCTCCGCAGGCCACCGGGTTAAAAAGAAGGCTGTCGCAAAGCGAGGAAGAGCATGAGCGTGGGCCCAAATTAAGGGGGACGGATATTTCGAGACCTTCCACCCCTGACGAGGTCGGTGACCACGGACTGGTGACTTGTGGGCCGGAGGATGAGCCTCTGGTTCAGGGACCTTTTGCAGGTGTTACCAGATCAGTTACTGGGATCGCCTCCCCTGAAACTGTGTCCTCTGGGTTGGTGGCGGTCCCCTCATCTCAGGGGCCTTCCGAGGGAGTCACCTCATCGGGTAGTGGGGTTGGTGCCCCTGGGAGCGTGTCCCCTGGGTCGGTGGAGGTCCCCTCGTTTCAGAGGCCTTCTGAGGGTGTTGGCACGCCGGTTGATGGGTTTGACTCCCCTGGAAATGTGCCCCCTGGGATGGGGGATGAGCAGAGTCAGCCTGAGGGGGGAGGAGCGGGAGATCAAACGTTCCACTCTGTGCTCTGTATTAGAACCAGCGGAGGTGATGAGGGGTGTGATGCCTCACCGGTTGAGGTAGTAGGGAAGACTCCAAGAACACCAGCTCTTTCAGTGGGTGTTGGTGAGGTGGTGGAGGGTGGAGACTCTCTGGGTGCTGCCAGTGGTGCGGAATCTCTGGGTGCTGTGGGGGGCAGGGCGGTTATGGGTTGTGACCCTCCTCTGGATCTTGTGGGTGCCTGCATACCCGGGACCCCGGGGGTGCCTGCTGTTTTTTCTTCCCCAGGCCCAGATGTGGGGTGTGATGGGAGAGTGCAGGAGCCTAGCCTTTCACCGGACAGCTTGTTGCTGTCAGAGGTATCGGGACCCTCCCTCGGCATTGATCCTGGGGGTGGTGTCATGCCGGAGGAGGGGGAGAGTGATGGGCTCGGCCTGTGCAGTGGGGTGAGTGAGCTTTCAGCAAGCTGTAGTCCCACGGACTCTGACACTGGCCTTGAGCGATGTGCAGAGGAGGCGAGATGGTAGTAGAGCGAGCTTTCGCAGATTTCAGCATTTATCAGTCCTGAGGGAAGGGAAATATGCGGTGTGTTTTCTGCAAGAGATGCACACTGTTGTCAGTGACGATCCCACCTGGCGACTGGAGTGGGAAGGGGGGGTTTACATGAGCCACCTCAGCACAAATTCGAGTGGGGTGGCTTTTCTGTTGGCCCCGACTTTTCAGCCAGAGATCCTGAAGGTACAGGAAGTGGTGCCAGGTCGTTTGTTCTATCTGGCCGTGAGTCTGGATGGCATGCCGTTGCATTTTGTTAACGTGTATGCCCCCAGCAGTGGCACGATGCCGGCCTGCCTACTTCAGGAGGTGACTGCTCTGTTGAGCACTATTGAAAGAGATTTCAACTGCACACTTGAGGTGCGAGATCGTTCTGGTACTCAGTGTGCCCCTGCTGTAGCAAAGAAACTGAGAGGCTTGCTTGATTCCTTTGAGCTAGTGGATGCATGGCGGAACCTCCACCCTGACTCAAACGCATTCTCGCGGAGGTCTGAGGGGGACGGTTCCCGCATTGATCGTATGTATATCTCCGGTGCGTTTGTCTCCCGTGTCTCAGCGGCCTCAATGCGGCTGGTGCCATGCTCAGACCACTGTCTGGTGCGCGTGGACTTCAATCCGGGGCGCACGCGGGCTGGGTCTGCTTACTGGCATTTCAATAACAAGCTGCTGGAGGATTGGTGTTTCCGGGAGTCATTCAGACGGAGTTGGGTGAAGTGGAGAGGGAGGCAGGGGAGCTTTTCTTCACTTAGGCAGTGGTGGGATGTGGGGAAAGCTCACATCCGTCTCTTTTGTAAGGAATATACGTGGGGGTCGACCGGAAGGCGGGACTCAGCGGTTGAGAGGCTCGAGAGGGAGCTATCGGGGGCGGAGTCTCGCCTGGGTCGGATTGGGGAGGACTCCTGTGAATGGGGAGAGTTTCAGGGGAAGAAGGAAGCCTTGAGGAACCTGCTGCTTGAGCGGTCCCGAGGTGCTTACGTGAGGTCGCGGGTCCAAATGCTGCACGATTTGGACCGAGCGTCACCTTTCTTTTTCTCTCTGGAGAAGGGGCGGGGAGCCCGCAAACAGCTCGTAGAGCTGCTCGCGGATGATGGCTCCTCTGTCACAGATCCAGAGAGGATCAGTGCTTTAGTCCGGTCCTTTTATGGGACCCTGTTCTCCGCAGATGATTGCAGCGGGGAGGCTCAGCGGGTCCTGTGGGAGGGTCTACCGACTGTAGATAGGGAAGTGTCCGATCTTCTGGATGACTCCTTATCATTGGAGGAGTTGACACGTGCCCTGTACCAGCTCAGGAGGGGCAAGTCCCCTGGGCTGGATGGGTTGACGGTAGAATTTGTTAGAGCCTTCTGGGATGTCCTGGGGGATGATTACATGAAGGTTCTGGGGGAGAGCCTGGCGACCGGGGAGATGCCCCTCTCGTGGCGCAGGGCGGTCGTTGTCCTGCTGCCCAAGAAGGGCGAACTCCGCCTGTTGAAGAACTGGCGCCCGGTCTCTCTCCTCTGTACAGAGTACAAAGTCTTTGCACGGGCGATGGCAAATCGCCTGGGCTCTGTGCTGTCTCAACTGATTCACCCTGACCAGTCCTATACAGTCCCTGGTCGGTCCATTCAGGATAACATCCACCTGGTTAGGGACCTGATTCATCTATCTCAGGACACTGGTCAGTCAGCTGCCTTTCTGCCTCTTGATCAGGAGAAGGCTTTTGACAGGGTAGATCACGACTACCTACTCGGGACGCTGCAAGCGTTCGGATTTGGACCGCATTTTGTAGCCAGGGTCCGGCTCTTGTACGCTGCAGTGGAGTGTCTTGTGAAGGTTAATGGGGTGTTGTTGGCTCCCATTCATTTTGGGAGGGGGGTTCGTCAAGGGTGCCCCATGTCTGGTCAGTTGTACTCGGTCTGTGTAGAGCCATTCCTGTGTCTTCTTCGGAGGAGGTTGACAGGCCTGGCTCTACCAGGTCCGGGGGTGGAAGTGGTTCTTTCAGCTTATGCCGATGATGTGCTCCTTACGTTCACTGACCCTGGTGACCTGCGGAGGATGCGTGACTGCCAGAGGATTTTCTCGGCTGCATCATCCGCCAGGATTAACTGGAGTAAATGTTCTGGACTATTAGTGGGTCAGTGGCAGGTAGACTCCCTGCCGGAGGAGATGGCGTTGTATGCGTGGAGCACCACGCACCTCCTCTATCTGGGGGTGTACCTGAGTCCCACTGAGGATGCTTGGCCGGCGAACTGGCAGGAGCTGGAGATGAAAGTCGTGGCCCGGCTGGGACGCTGGTCAGGCCTGCTTGGAGTCCTTTCCTTTCTGGGGAGGGTGCTGGTCATAAACCAGCTGGTGGCCTCCATGTTGTGGTACCGGCTGGCTACTCTTGTCCCGCCCTCCATCTTTGCAACGACTTTACAGAAGAAGCTGGTGGACTTCTTCTGGGGAAATAGGAAGCATTGGGTTACCGCAGCAGTCCTGAGTCTCCCGTTGGAGGAGGGCGGCCAGTCCTTGGTATGCGTGCGTTCCCAGGTGGCGGCTCTCCGCCTCAGGACTCTGCGGAGGTATATGTACACGGAGAACCCCCCCAGGTGGCACGCTCTGGCCACGTATTTTTTTCGTCGGGGTTGTTGCCTACGGGGGGTTTCGTGGCTGCCGGTGGCGGGCATCAGTCGACCCGCCTTACGGGGTCTGCCTAGTTTCTATCGGGACGTGCTTAGAGTGAGGAATTTGGTTGTTTTCAGCCGACGTGTTGTTCCACAAAGGGAGGGGGACGTCGTGGCTGCGGGAGCACCCGGTCCTCACCCTGTCATGGCGGGTGTCGAGGAGAGGCGTGCGCCTAGAGTGGTTCTGACTGAGCTTACCCCCGCTCCGTCAGATCTGCTCATCGGGCCTAGGCTCCGGGATTTCTCCCGGGCGCCGGCTCCGCACAACTTGAGCCGCCTTTCCGAGATGCCCAGCGTGCTGTTTCGTGATGCGAAGAGACGCACACTGTACAGAATGCTCCTGCACATTCTACACCTCCTTGTCTTCGTACACCGCCCTGACACATCTTGGCGGTCTGTGTTACCACCTGAAGACGGGGACGGTCCTCAGTGGGGGTCTCTCTATAAGGGAGTCGTTCCCCTTTACATCGGGGACCTGGGGTGGAGAGTGTTGCACAGAGCGGTGGTGTGTAATAAACTATTAAGTCGGTTCACGGGCTCGCCGACCGCCTGTATTTTCTGCGGTGACGAAGAGACCGTGTTCCACGTCTATATGGAGTGTGAGAGGTTACTGCCCCTATACCAATATCTGAAGGGGTTGTTCCTCAAGTTTTGGTTACACTTTAGTCCTACGATTCTAGTGTTTGGACACAAGGCAGGGGGTGGGGGGGTGGGAACTCCCTGTCGGTTTGCTCTTGGGCCTGGCCAAGTTGGCCATTCGCGGGTCCAGGCAGCGGGCGGTCGATGGTCTTGCCAGAGTCGGCTGCCTTCCCCTCTTCCGGGCCTACGTCCGTGTGCGTGTGAACACGCGGAGACCACGGGGACTCTGGAGGCCTTCCAAGGGCGCTGGTCACCGCGGGGGGTTGAGAGCATTGTAAATAATGAAGGCAACATTGTATTATAATGATTACTTGATGATTTGTAACCTCTGAATGTGGTTTTGATGTGATGTATCATGTGAATGTGCTGAATAAAGTCTTTGAAAAGGAAAAAAAAAAGAGAGAGAGAGAGAGAGAGAGAGAGAGAGAGAGAGAGAGAGAGAGAGAGAGAGAGAGAGAGAGAGAGAGAGAGAGAGAGAAAAAGAGAGAGAGACAAAGAGAGAGACAGAGAAAGAACGAGAGATACATCAATTTTTACCTTTCTTTGGTAATTTCCCCCTTCTCTCTCTTCCCCAAGATCACCCCCTCCCCCTTCCCTGGACCTGGCTGACCTTGCACTGACCTTGCACTGACCTCTCCCTTCCCCCTCCCTGCATCCCTTCCAATGGCTCCACAGTTCACAACTTTTCTACCGTCGAGTTTCACAATTTGCATCTCTAGGTTCACACCTGTCTCTTCATATAGAAACAATAAACTGCAGATACTGGTTAATACACAAAAAGCCACAATGTGCTGGAGCAACTCAGGTCAGGCAACATCTCTGGAGAACATGGATATGTGACTATCTGCTCCAGAGATGTTGCCTGACCTGCCGAGTTACTCCAGCACTTTGTGACCTGTCTTTTCATCTCTCACCTTTGTCCAACAATCTGCCTATCAATAAAAACCCTCGCCTTTGATCGCCCATTATTGACCACGCTCTGTCCTGCCTCTCCTTGCTCCCCTGCAATCAGTGTGAAGAAGGATCGAGACTCAAAACCTATCAATGTTCTCTGAAGACGCTGCCTGACCCGCTGAGTTACTCCAGCATTTTTTGTCTTTCAAACTTGTGAGATGTAACTCGGTGCTCACAATCACGATGCCAGAGACAAAGTCGTGGAAACAAGAAATCCGTTTATTCACGAGTCTGCAGAGCCGGGTGCCTCTCCAAACCGAGACACACCGAGACAAAGACAGTGCCTTCTCTTTATACAATACAACTTTGTTGAATCTCCCTCCCCTTTGTTGAATCCCCCTCCCCTTCGGGCTCCTTCCAATCAGAGCACTGAGGAGCACAATCTTCTGAACCGCCCCTGGTACCTCCCAGATCATACATTGCATGTGCATGGTAATTAGCAGTTTCCCCATCAGGGGCATATTTGCAATGTTCATTTACCTCATTGAGCAAGCGCAGTAGTTATCCACATGACTCATTTCAACCCTTTCCTGCCGCTTAGACACTTTCTTAAATTTACGACTGTTTGTGTAGCCTATCTCTGTCCCTGTACCACGTTATCAGTGCCTTAACGAGCGCGGTGGTAGTTTAATCATACTGTCCCTGACGGTTTAATCGTCCTGTCCCTGGTGGTTTAATCATCCTGTCTCTCACAATCCACCCTTTTTCTTTTGCTACGCATCCCCTGATTAAACCCCATTTTCAAACTCCTTTGTCTCCAACTGATGTAGCATTCTCCTAATTTCCTTTCTCTGGGAATCTAGAACCTCCCCTAGTCGCATTATCATGATTTTCTGCACCTCCCCTCTTGTCCCCATTGGCATTGCTACAGCCTGCATCTGACTTATGCTCCTAGTTATAAGCTCCCTAAGACAAGGTATACAACAGGGGATAAAGATCAGCCCAGCCAGTGCACATAAGATCACCTGTGCCACCGTTCTCCACCATGATCCTCCCAGGAGGGAATCCCACCATCCAATGCCCATAATTGAGTTCCACCTTTGTACCGGAACATGCGCCAATTTCCGGATTCCTTCGGATATGTCCATTACTGCCTGTCCGTTATTGTCAATATTCAGGCAACAATTAGAGGTTGAATTTCCCACATACCCCTCCTTCTTCGGCTAGGAGGTAGTCCAGGGCCAATCGATTTTGGTATACTGCTGTTCTCATCTGCGTTTGCTGCTTTGCCAACATCTCTAGTGCGGCAGCCGTCCGATTAGTGATCACCTCCAATACAGCCTGTAAGCGTATTATCCGGTTTAGCATGTACACTGGGGTACAATATCCCCAGGAACCATCCTGAGCCCAGGTGGCTGGCCCATAATATGAAATGATTCGGGCCGGAGGCCACTCATCATCCTCCCAGGTTCCTATCTCCAACTCTCTTTTTCCCTTTGTAGGTCATCAAACACTGGGGTGCCCAGCATTCATCCTCCTCCGGCTGGCAACAAAAAGAATCCCGGCATCACTAACCCAATAAAACACGTTCCACTCCATTTTCCCGGAAGTACTGAGTAGGCCTTATGTCCACAGATCCAGAGTAATCCCTCTGGAGCAGGTCCACTGACCGTGTCCCTCTCCCAGAGGTCCCGTAAAACTGGTAACCCCTGATATGGGTTGTTCCCTGTGCAGTTCCAGACTCGGCTTTCGTTGCCTGTTTTATCTCTGACTGGGGCGATGTTTGTACAATTCCCCCAGTCTTCTTTGGCCAGATACCATTTAGGTTCCTCAGGCCACCAGGTCCGTGTCTGGTTCACCCACAAGGTTAAGATACGTTGACAAGGACTGATGCCTACTTCTTCTCTTCCCTGAGTCCTTGGTCGAGCTATACATTCCGTCCCTATTGGAGCGTCAGTCAAAAGCCATTCCTGAGGCCCTCGATCTCTCCCTTTTGTGATGTTCCACCCAAATAGGTCCCACACTTCGACAGTTGATCCCCTCCAAGGCCATCGAGAACTCATAAGAGGTCCTCCACAAACCCAGCAGTCCTTGACATTCAGCGTCTGAGCAATCCTGGTAGCCAGGTCCACAAAGAGATTCCCTCCCAATTCAGGAATTTCTATCTGCTTCTGTATCTCTTCGTACAAGGATACATGTACTTGAGGTCTCTTAGTTGGGGCTGGTCGGGTTATCCCTTTTGCTCGTAGCCTGTTTATTAAGATTTCCTTTTGCCTGTCTAGATGTTCCTTCCCCAACTGGGACCCCGTCCCCCATTGCCCGGCTTTCCATAAGCAAAGCCATCTCTCTCCTCTGGGGCAGGTGCTACCTATCCTCATTCCTGTGTATCCCAAATTCTGCACTAAGTAGTATTCTACCCCCCCTCCTTACAGCTGGTTCTGGTCCTAAAGGTATAACATGAGTCAGGCGCATCGGAATAATAGGTAAAAGACCTTCTGATTTGTCCGCCATACCTGATGGGGTGGTAACATTTATTACAGCTGTCCATGCATTTACTTACAGTGGCTACCATCATGAGCACCAGTGCCACGCACTGCATTGTAATCTTCTAGTTCAATCGTTCTTTCTCAAAGATCAGAGTCAGTGGTTTCTTCCCTTGCCTTACTGTCCAGTCCTCCTCAGCCGGAGGTTCCACTGGTCCCTTTATTCGTGCTGCGTGTGTCCACCCTTTCTCTTTCGTCTGCACTGCCGTCTCCGTGGTCAACAATACCAAATACGGACCAGTCCAACGGGGTTGCAACTTTTCTTCCTTCCACGATTTCACAAGAACCCAGTCTCCCGCCTTCACAGAATGGATTGGAAAGTCGAGAGGGGGACTCTGTGCCAGCAGCCCCTTGGTTTTTAATTCTGTAATAGAACGAGATACTGCCAGTAGATAGTTCCTTAAGAAAACCACTACCCTCTAGGGTGGGTATTCCTTCTATATTTCCCAAATAAGGTAACCCAAACAACATTTCGTAGGGGGATACTGCTATATCCTTTCGTGGGGCGGTTCGAATTCTAAGCAAGGCTATCGGCAAGCACTTAGTCCAAGGTAATCTAGTTTCCTCCATTAGTTTGGTAATTTGTGTCTTTAGGGTGCCATTCATCCTCTCCACCATTCCCGAACTTTGCGGGTGCCAGGGAATATGCAACTTCCATTTTATCCCTAGGGCATCACAGATGAGCAAATGGCCCTTTGATGCGAAATGGGTTCTTCGATCTGAATCGAGAGATTCGATGATTCCATAACACGGGATTATTTGTTCCAATAGAATTTTGGCTACCGCCTGAGAAGTGGCATTTACTGTGGGAAATGCTTCCACCCAACGGGTAAAGTGATCCACTACCACTAGGAGGTATTTCCATTTCTGTATTCTGGGGAGTTCAGTAAAATCTACCTGTACTCTCTGGAATGGTCTGATGGCTAACTGTTGACCTCCTCCCGGCGTTGCCCTCATCACTTTCTTATTTATCTTCTGACAGATTACACAGCTTGAGACTGCTTGTTTAGCCAGAGTATATATCCCCCTACAAGCATACGTACGTAAAAGAGTATCACATAATGCCTGAGCCCCCCAGTGTGACTGGGAATGTAATCTCCCCAATAATTCTCTGATAACCTCCTTATTTAGCAGTTGCTTCCCATCCGGCGTCCACCATCGTCCATCTTTTGCTATTCTCGCTCCCAACTCATTCATCCTATCTATCTCGAATTGGGAAAACACGGGTATCTTCTCCATCCCTTCCCTGAGAGGTATCAGAGACATCATCTTTACTGTCCCCTGTAGAGCCGCCCGTTTTGCCATTTCGTCCGCGGCTCTGTTTCCCCGGGCCTCTGGAGAATTTACCCTCTGGTGTCCCGCCACATGTACTACTGCTATTTGCTCTGGCTTTGCTAATGATTCCAAGGTTTTTTCAATCAACTGTTCATGTGCTAACTCCTTTCCTCTCGCTGTTATCATTCCCCTTTCCAGATCTTCCCAAAGGTGTGTACTACCCCAAAGGCGTATTTTGAGTCGGTATACACTGTTCCTTCCTTTCCCTCCAATAGTTCCAAAGCTCTCATTAATGCGTATAATTCACAAGATTGGGCTGACCAACTACCAGGCAGCCTGCCGCTTTCAATTTCCTCCATAGTTTCCCCATTCACTATACCGTATCCACTATGTCTTTTTCCATCTATACATCTGGAGGACCCGTTTATAAACCACCGGCTGCCCTCAGCCAGAGGTTGTTCTTCCAAGTCTTCTCTACTTTTTGTCTGTAAATCTATTATTTCACTACAGCAGTGTACTGGGTCTTCTCCCTCATCGCCCTGTGTTTCTGCTGGATACAGGAATTGGGACGGGTTAAGGTTCTTATCCGTAATTATAGTCAAATCGTCCTTTTCCATCAGGATGGCCTCGTACTTTAAAATTCTAGAGTCCGTTAACCATCTGTTGGATTTCTGAGCCAATATTGTTCTCACCGTATGTGGGGTGGAGACCACCAAAACCCCCCCGAAGGTCAATTTCCTGCTCTCCTCTACTAGGACCGCTGTGGCTGCCACTGCCTGTATACAGACAGGCCATCCTCATGACACTGGGTCCAATATTTTTGATAAAAATGCCACGGGCTGCCGGTTTCCCCCCCTCCTTTGAGTCAATACCCCGAAGGCTATCCCATTTTCCGCATTTACAAACAGATGTTGGGCAAGGCGTTTCTCAGCCCCTCTAGGTCTCGGGTCGCCCAAGGAATATACTGGGTTTGTCCTGCCTTTCTCAAAAGTAATGGCATCATTCTCCCCCTCAGCTCCTGTCTCTCGTTCACCATCTCCTGTTGTGGTTCTATCTGTATACTTTCCCACCTCATTCTTCTCTGGGCGTACCCCTGGCTTTCCTTTCTTTTTCTTTCCATATCTTTTTCCATCTCTATCTCTAAGCGCTTTATGGATGCCTCTATTTTCCTTCTACACTCCCTTGTTCTTTCCCCATCACTTTCTAATTCTGCTTCATTCTTACAGTTTTGCCCTCTCTCTGCTGCCTGCTGATTACTCGCCTGTGTTTCTGCATTGCTGCCTCCCTCATACTCCTCATTTGCTGCCTGACGGGTCCTATAAATCTTTCTGTCCCTGAGGTCCCTGAGGTCCTGCAGCCTTTTGATGTCTGATTCTAGTTCCCGTGCTTCTTGCTTCATCCTTTCCTTTTCTCGCTGCCCCCTTCTCTGTCTATATTCCTTTATGTCTTGCTCATCGTTCCAAGTTGTGACTTCTCCCTCTATCTCCACTATTCCCTTTTACCAAAGGGCATTGCTTTGTTCCGTCCTGGCCGGAATAGGGAGGGGGAAACCCCAGGGTCCCTTAGGCTGGGGTACAGAGTTGATTTTTTCTCCTGAAGCTCCTGGCGTTCATGCTGTTTTGGGGGGTTTTCACCCTTGTTTGGGGTGGTACTCTTTTCCTGGTATGCTTTCCTCAGCCTTTCTCCTTTTATTCTAAACAATTTAAGTACGTCCAGTTCTTTTTCTTTTTTCGTTACTCGGGTTTCTGATTTATCCTTAGGCTTATAGTTCTTAATGAACACTCCCATTTCATCACACATATTTATATCAAAATATAAATATATCAAAATTTATATCAAAATTTATATCAAAATTTATATCAAAATTTATATCATTCCGTGGGCCATTTCGTAACCAATTTTTTCGTCCTTTTTTCCCATTTCTCAGAGTGTTTTTTAATATCCTCTTTGGATACGGGGAACTTCCTACTTAGTAGTTCAACTGCAATTATTTTATTCATTGTATTCGTCTTATGTTAGTGCACTTGGTCAGTCAGTTTAAATGCAGTCCTTGTTCTCACTCCGTTCCGTCTCTATAGTCACTATGCTACCTATTACGCTATTTCTATCTTCTATAGTTCTACTATATTCCTTTAATATTTATTCCGAGGCATCGGCAAGTCTGTGATTCCTGCGATTCTTTCAGGATTTATTCTTCGCTTTCCCCTTACAAGCATAACAACTTTCCTCCAGATTAGGGGAAGCTTTTGAATTAACAAACACATTTAGTGCCTGCCGTACCCAATCCTCATCGGAGCCCAGTCGCGGCCACCAGACTGAACTCCCTTTTATTGGTTCCTTTGGCCAATCAAAATAACAGAACTTAATCATAGTCTCCTTATTTTTACCCCCAGTGCCACCTTCTCCCCAGAGTTGCAACATTCGCCCCAACGGACTATCGGGCGGAATGTGAGGACCCTCTTCCCTTGGTCCCTTTTCCTTGGCACATTGTTTATCTCCTGGGTCATTATTCTTAACACATTGATTACCCATCCTCCCTGTCCGACTTCTCCCGTCCAACAGAACCCAATCGCCCGAGTAATACTTAATAGTCACTTTTCTTACCCGGGTCCTGTGCACAGAAATTGCTCGATTGATCCCTTCCTTACTCCGGATTCCCTCTTGTTTCCACGAGTCTCTTGTCCGGATATCACTCGCTCAAACCGCTGATGGCAAGCAAGGAGATCAGAGACTGCTGAAATCAGCAGGGTGCACCTTCTCTTCCTTCCGCGCCTCCGCCAAGCGGCCGAAGTGGCGATCCCGGACGAGCCTCCAAACTTGTGAGATGTAACTCGGTGCTCACAATCACGATGCCAGAGACAAAGTCGTGGAAACAAGAAATCAGTTTATTCACGAGTCTGCAGAGCCGGGTGCCTCTCCAAACCGAGACACACCGAGACACACCGAGACAAAGACAGTGCCTTCTCTTTATACAATACAACTTTGTTGAATCTCCCTCCCCTTTGTTGAATCCCCCTCCCCTTCGGGCTCCTTCCAATCAGAGCACTGAGGTGCACAATCTTCTGAACTGCCCCGGGTACCTCCCAGATCATACATTGCATGTGCATGGTAATTAGCAGTTTCCCCATCAGGGGCGGATTTGCAATATTCATTTACCTCATTGAGCAAGCGCAGTAGTTATCCACATGACTCATTTCAACCCTTTCCTGCCGCTTAGACACTTTCTTAAATTTACGGCTGTTTGTGTAGCCTATCTCTGTCCCTGTACCACGTTATCAGTGCCTTAACAAGCGCGGTGGTAGTTTAATCATCCTGTCCCTGACGGTTTAATCGTCCTGTCCCTGGTGGTTTAATCTTCCTGTCTCTCACAAAACTGAAATTAGCTTTTGCTTATTTAAAAGCAGTCTAATTGGCTCATTAGTTTGGTTGTTGTAGCTGTAGTTCTATTCAAGAGGACTTTTATCTTTGGTTTTGATGGATGCCACATGGGATTAATGCAGAGAACTAGGTCATTCCTTACCGCTGGCTTTCGTATGAACCTCTTCATCAATTCTACCAACAAAATCGTCTCTTTGTTTCTCCCTCGTGCACTGACCTTGTCTTTCTTTGAATGTACTTGAGCTGCTAAACTCAACTCATGGTTTGTGAATTCCACTTTTGAACTACACTCTGGGCAAAGAGGTTTTGCCTGAATTTCGTTGAGAGATATAACATGGAAACAGGCCCTTCAGCCAACCCAGTCCACGCCAAACATTGATCACCAGTTCACACTCATCCTACGTTATTCACTTTCGCATCCACTTCATACACACTCGGAGCAATTTAAAGAGGCCAAGTAACCTACCCAGTAACCAAGGCCAAAACCTGCACGCCTTTGGAATGTGAGAGGAAACCGGAGCACATGGAAGAAACCAACCCGGTCACAGGGAGAATGTGCAAACTCCACACAGACAACACCTGGGGTCAGGATTGAACCTGGGTCTCTGGCGCTGTGAGGCAGTAACTCTACCAGCTGTCCTACTGTGCCACCCATAATTCTCTATTAGCTTAATCTGATTACATTTACAGTGCAGATGTTCATACCTCCATATTGGACCATTTTCTCAGTATTTACTCCCTGAGGTCTTCCCATAAACTTACAGGGCTCTAATCTGTTTTCTGTTCTGCAGATGTCAGTAATCACAGTTTATTCCCAATCTTTCAGGTTTGCGTTCCAAGATGTGGAGGATCTGTGCTTGGTGGTGGACCTTCTTCTGGGTGGAGACCTCCGGTATCACCTACTCCAGAAGGTCCATTTCACGGAGCCAACCGTGCAACTGTACATTTTTGAGTTGGCTCTGGCCCTAGATTATCTGCGGGGCAAGCAGATCATTCACAGGTTAGTCACTCAGGCTGTGGCCGATTATCTTAGTTATAAATGAAGTTCTCCTTTGTTCGGTGCGCTCACCTTTTTAATGTGATGATTTTCACTTTTTATACAATACAATATATCTTTATTCGGAATGCGCTCCCACATGATGCAATAATTTAATTGAATCGTCATTATTATCTGTAGTCAACACGATAGAATGATTGTGTTAGTAACTGGTAAAAATCTAGTTTGCTAAATGACTGATAAGTTACAAGCATTTAAAAGTTACAAGTTAACGAGTTACAAGTTAAAAGCATTGTCCAAAGCAATATATTTTCATGTCACTAATTAAATTACTTTGCTGATTCCACCTTTTCAAAAGTGCATATTATTTGTGCAGTGCCTCAGCATACGCAGGCAAAGGGAAGCAACCTGATCCTGGAAACTATTGTTCACAGTGAAATACACGGGCAGTATTCTACCATTAGGAAATATATATGGTCAAAGGTGATTTCTAAGTTTCAGGTTGATATTTGTGGGCGGCACACTGGCGTAACGGCAGAGCTACTGGCTTGCAGGGCCAGAAACCTGGGTTCGATACTGACTAAGGGTGCTGTCTGTATGGAATTTGTACGTTCTCCCCGTGACCTGCATAGGTTTTCTCCGAGATCTTCGGAATTCCTCCCACACTCCAAAGACGTAGGTTAATTGGCATGGTATAAATGTTTAAAAAAATTATCCCGAGTGTGTGTAGGATAGTGTTAATAATAATAATATATTCCTTTATTTGTCCCACCCTGGGGAAATTTGCAATGTTACAGCAGCAAAGTGGATAGCAGGAGACATTCATTATAAATAAAAATAAAGATAAGGATAAATTGTGATCATTTACTGCGTTATTCCTTTACTGTTACTGTTGACTGGTCTGTTGACCGGTCTGCTGGGAGCAGTGCTGGTTGTGCAGTCTCACAGCAGCGGGAAGAAAGGACCTCCGATATCTCTCCTTCACGCACTTGGGGTGAAGGAGTCTGTCACTGAAGGAGCTACTCAGTGTAGTGACAGTGTCCTGCATGGGGTGGGAGTCGTTGTCCAGCAGCGATGTTATCTTTGCCATTGTCCTCCTCTCTCCCACCACCTGTACTGAGTCAAGGGGGCAACCCAGGACAGAGCTGGCCTTCCTGATCAGCTTGTCCAGTCTCTTCCCCTCCGCTGCTGAGATGCTGCTGCTCCAGCAGACAAACTCCATAGAAAATGGCTGATGCCACCACAGTGTTGTAGAAGGTCCTTAGGAGTGCGGATAACACAAATAATAATGTGTGCGGATGGCTGGTTGGTGTTGACTCGATGGGTCGAAGGGCCTGTTTCCGCACTGTATCTCTAAACTAAGATAATATGGCGAGTCTGGAGGCTCGTTCATTGTTGAAGAAGTTTATTGCGACAGCAATATTTGATCACAAAGTTTACATAATGAGATTACAGACAACCATTAAAACTAACTGTTCTCTTCGAAGAAGTCTCTCAATTCTCTTTTAGGCGCCAAAGCCGCACGTGACCACGCTGTCCAATCAGCGATCTCACTCCCTGGACCAATCCCTACGGTCGCACCCACACGTGACCTCGCTGGCCAATCTGAGGGTTCGACATCTAGGACCACTCTCTATGGTCGCTACAATAAACTAAAAAAAAATTGATAGCTCACCTAATGTCATCCATATCATATAGAAAAAACATGTATATTAATATCGAGATTCATTTGGACATGTTGAAACTTCTCAGTACTACTGTGGCACAGTATTATTTTGATCCATCAGTTTAGAGATATTTGTTTTTATTTCACCTTCAAAACACTGTTGAGATGTGAATCAACATTTACAGAGCCCTTTTAAGTATGACACCTATTGCTGATGGCTAGTATTCAGAAAGATCTGGGTATACTAGGTACAACAAATAATTTGTAGGTCAAACGGAATGTTTACCTTTATTGACAGAGGAAAGGAGTACAACATTTTTAGACATGTACAGGAAGTATATTTTAAAGAAGTGCATCCTTTCTTTTTTAAGAAGCAATTATGTTTGTTTTAGAGGCAGTGGCAAGAGGGTTTAGTAGAGTGATTCACAGGAAGAAAGAGTTGGCATAAGAGGAAAGGCTGAAAAGATTGTGCCTAAGATAGACACAAAAGCTGGAGTAACTCAGCAGGACAGGCAGCATCTCTGGAGAGAAGGAATGGGTGACGTTTCGGGTCGAGACCCTTCTTCTGACCTTTGTACCTAAACTGTCTGTAGTTTAGAAGACCGAGAGGCAATTTACTGAAAACTATAAGATTTTGAAAGGGCATGATGGGGTTGATGCTGTCAAGATATTTCCCAAGGGAACTGAAAACAAGGAGGAATAATTTGGGTTAAAGGCAGGAAAGTGGAGTTGTGGCCAAAGTTCAGAACATCCATGAAATGTCATTGAACTTGCTCAAGGGAGCACGCAATGACCTTCTCCTCCCAGACCTGTTGAAAAGAAGGTGAGAAATGTAGGTCAGCTGGTCCACCATCAGTGGTGGAGAAGATTCATATTACCTGTGTGGTGATAGGACACTTCAAAAAATTTCATGATTCGTCAAAGTTAAAAGAGTTTAATGTAAGGGAGTTTGTGACTATCAATGAATGCAGTGTATTTTGATTTCCAAAAAGCACTTGTTGAAATGCCCTATTTTAATTTAGTTATAGTTTATAGATAGTGCAGAAACAGGCCATTCGGCCCACGGTACGTGCTGACCAGCGATCCCCATTACAATAGCACACACTATACACCTGAGGCAATTTACAATTTTTACCGAAGCAAATTAACCTACAAACCATGTGTGTGGAGTGTGGGACACCTGTGGAAAACCCTTGCAGTCACAGGGAGAACGTACAAACTCTGTACAGACAGCACCCGTAGTCGGGTTCGAACCCGGATCTCTGGTGCTATGAGGCAGCAACTCTACCGCTGCACCACCTTTTATGTAGAATGATGCCACTCCGAATAGACATATGGTATTGAAAATATTTTTTAGTATGGATAGGGCATTGGTTAACTGATTGCAAACTGAGTGTAGAAATAAGTGGACCATTTTCAAGGCAAACTGTAATTTGTGGAAAGCCATAAACTACATTCTAAAACCTATGTTAATGACAAATGAAGGGACTCTATGAGTTGGAGATGATTGTGTCCCCCATCCACTCTTCCCTTGCTTTTCTAAGTGGCAAAAGTTGTAGATCTGCTGTCAAAGGAGCCGGGGATTTGTGGCAGTATAGAAACTACAGCCACATTTTGTTATTAGTGGAGAGGGCAGATGTTCTGTTGTGAGTGCCAGTCTCATTACTGAGGTCAATTTACAAGAATGGGACTTGTAGCCTTAGTTTCACGATTAAGTGAGAGTACTGCCAATGAAGCAAACTACAGTGGAATATTTTCCATTAACTCCGTGTCTCTGAGCAGTGGTAGGAATAGAGGAGCAGGCATCACGTGCAGTTGTTTAAAATAGACAGCACCCCGAGTCAGGATGGAATCCGTGCCTCTGGCGCTGTAAGGCAGCAACTCTACCGTTGCACCACTATGTCACCTACCCGTGTTCTCCAGAGATGCTGCCCGACCCGCTGAGTTACTACAGCACTTTTGTGTCCCAACTTGGATATATTGATGGCAACAGTGTTAATCAGGTGACAAGGGAAACCTAATAGAAGATATTAAAAGGCATGCTAAATCAGAGGCAAAAAATTGTGGTTGGAAGAATCTAACTTTAAAATGTTGACCATTAATTGACCAAGTTTTAAAACCTGACCATGGATCTGCCTTGCAAATTGCTGGTGGCCTTTACTCATCGACCTCCTCATTTATACATCTGCTGGAATACAACAACCACTCTGGTTCGAGTGAATATCACACAATCAGATTTTTGCCGCTTTTTGCAATTAAGTGATTTTATAAGTTTATAATTTGCTATAAACATTGAAAATGCTGGAAAGAGTCAGCATGCCATGAGCATCTGTGGTGGTAGTGAGGCAGAGTTAATATTTCAGGTTTATCTGAAGTTAATCCAACAGTCCTTTACAGAACAGCAACTTCCATTGTGAATAGTAAATTGATTTTATTGTTGGTTTTATCTCACTTTAATCCAGAAATATAATCATCTGATGATTGTGAGCGAGGGTGAAGTAGACATGTTTTGACTAATTATCATCAGGTTTCTTCTTTATGGAAATTCAAAATCATGCATGTGGTTTTACAAAATGCCAGCTGATTGCTGATTCAACCACAATTTAAACGAGTCACACAGGTTAATTGTAAATTTGCTTAACACCTACAACATTGGCATCACTGGAGGATTCTTTACCTCCAGGCCAGTTCTTGTAAGTAAATAATTTCATTTTGCACTCTGTGAGGTTCAGAGATCTTTGTAATTATGAGCTGCTGAGGAGTATCCAAGAACTCCCGGGGTGGCTTCTGACTTCAGTTGCTAGTAAAGCTTCTGGATAGCTCAGAGCAAAATGGTAATAAAATCCTGTCCAGACTTCAACAGCAGGGAGTATTTACTTGCTGCCTGTACATGTATCCTAGTTTCCGAAAGAGCACACACTCGCTCTTGTGTGGGAAGGAACTGCAGATGCTGGTTTACACCATAGATAGACACAAAATACTGGAGTAATTCAGCGGGACAGGCAGCATCTCTGGAGAGAGGGAATAGGTCGAGACCCTTCTTCAGACTGAAGTTAGGGTCAAGACCTGAAACGTCACCCATTCCTCCTGTCCAGAGATACTGCCTGCCCCACTGAGTTACTCCTGCATTTTGTGTCTATATACACTCGTTCTTTATGTGCTCACTGACTTTGGTCACCTCGCTTTGAAAATGTATGTTTCTGTTTTGAAATCCATTCATGGCCTTTCCAACCCCCGTAGGTTCTCCAGTCCACAGCTCCCTGAAATCATTGCATTCCTCTATTGTTTACCTCAAATTGTCTTCCTCTACCATTAACCTTGTATAACACATAACAGAAGGAAGCCATTCAGCCATCAGGCTCATGCTAGCTCCCTGTACAGCAATCCGTTGGATGCTAGAAACATGAAATAAAGTTGAAAATGCTGGAAGCAAACTTGTATTGTTATGTATGGAGAGTCAGAGGCTGAAGGAAGACCTGATAGAAGTTTATCAAATCATGAGAGATATAGATAGGCTCGACAGTCAGAATCTTTTCCCAGTGTTGGAAATGTCACAAACTAGAGGCCGCAGATTTAAGGTGAGTGGGAGAAAGTTTAAAGATGTGCAAGCAGGTTTTTTTCCCGGGAGAGGTTGGGTGCCTGGAACTAACTGCCAGGGGCGGTGGTGTAAGCAGATACAATAATGGTGATGAAGAGTCTTTTAGATAGACACAGGGAATGGAAGAGAATGTGGATTACACTGTAGATTTCTTCATTGGCAGCATTCTCACTTAATTATAAAACTAAGGCTACAAGTCCCATTCTTGTAAATTGACCTCAATAATCTGTCTGTGTTTCAATCTTGTACCATTCTATGTTTTCTGTAATCACTCAATAGACCAAACAGCATCTAGGAGAAGAGAAGCTGATAACATTTCAGGTCAAAACTGTCAGAACTGGGAATGAGAGACTTTCTTTTCCTTCTGAGCACCTTGTTCTCTCTCATTAAAGTCAGAGCCATTCAGCATGGAAACATCACCAGCCCACAATGTCTCCAGTGACCTGGGTTCAGTCGTGGCATTGGGTGCTGTCTGTGTGGAGATTGCACGTTCTCCCTGTGACTCTCCTCTGGTTTTCACCCCACATTCAAAGATGAGCTGGGTAGTAGGTTAATTGGCATCTGTAAAATTGCGCACTATATGTATATGAGTGGTAGAATCTGGAGGGGAGCTAATATGAATGTGGGAAGAATAAAATGGGTTTGAGTAAGATTAGCAAAATAATTGGTGGTTGATAGTTGTCATGGATTTGATAAACCCGAAGAGCGCATTTTCACGCTGGTTCTCTCTAGGACTTTAAGTCCATGACATCCATCAAGCACCCATTTAGTTTAGTTTAGTTTAGTTTAGGTTTTGTTTAGAGATACAACACGGAAACTGGCCCTTCGGCCCACTGAGCCCACACTGACCACTGAACACTTATTCACACGAGTACTATGTTATCCCACTTTTGCATCCACTCCTGACACACCAGTGGCAATTTACAGAGGCCAATTAACCTACACACCTGCTCATTGTTGGGATGTGGAGGGAAACTGGAGCACCGAGAAGAAAGCCACGTGCTCACAGGCTGAACGTGCAAACTCTGCATAGACAGCACCCGAGGTCAGGATCGAACCCGGTTCTCTGGTGCTGTGAAGAAGCAACTCTATCAGCTGCACCACTGTGCCACCCCAAATTTAAACCAGCTCCATTTTCCATCACGAGTCAACCTTCTGTGCATTTGCAATTCATGTGCTTGTCTGAATATTTCATTTATTTGTGCCATTTTTTAATGAGACTGCTATTAAGTTTGGCAAGTCAATATCAGTTTTCAGGATATTCAGGATCACCCTTCCTGCTCCACAGTAAATACTGACACCAAGGATTCAGCATTGTCATCTCACAATCTCAACATTACCCACTGCTTAGTGGCACAAATTGCTCCTGACTGCACCCTTTTTCCATACATTATTGTAAAATCCATTTTGTCCATTGTGAATATCTCGGAGATTTCTTTTCATTTTCTCCTTGTGCAATTCCTATCTCTCAGTCGCCAGTGTCTGCAGAACTTCTTGCCTTTCTTTTCAGCTTTCTGCTCTCCCGTATCTTTTCAGATGTCTGTAACTCTCTAATTCTAGTGACCAGAATCCGTAGTCCCGAGTCGTATCAAAGTGTTCAGTATCGCCACTTATTTTTAAATGTCTTCAACAGCTCTACAAATAAATGAAATATTCAGCAAGCACATGAATTGCAAACGCACAGAAGGTTGACTCGTGATGGAAAATGGAGCTGGTTTAAATATTGGAGTTGCACAGTGGTGCAGCTGATAGAGTTGCTTCTTCACAGCGCCAGAGAACCGGGTTCGATCCTGACCTCGGGTGCTGTCTGTGCAGACTTGCCAAATTTTACAAGATTTGGCAGTTTACCAATGATAGTCTTCATCTAATTATGTGGAACTTTCTCTAATCGGTAGAATTTATTTCAATTTAGAATTTAGTAAAACCATAAGCAATGCATTCACCATTTACTGCTGACACAGCTGGTAGATCTGCCTCCTCACAGTGCTGGAGATCCAGGTTCGATTCTAACCTCAGGTGCTGTCTGGGTTTCCTCCCACATCCCAATGACGTGTGAGTCTGTAGGTTAATTGACCGCTGCAAATTGCCGCTTGTCATAAGGTCAAAAGGAATAGGAGTAGAATTAGGCCATTTGGCCCATCAAGTCTATTCCACCATTCAATCATGGTTGATCTATCTCTCCCTCCTAACTCCATTCTCCTGCCTTCTCACCTGTGTAGGGAATGGATGGAAAAGTGGAAAAATATAGAAATGGGTCATCGATGATCAGCATGGACTTGGTGGGCCGAAGCATCCGTTTCCATGCTGTATCTCTAAACTAAACCTCCTTTAAGGCTCTGGAATGCAGGTCATCAGCCATGGAATTGTAACCACATTTGGTGCCATTAAATTCTCCAACACTATTTTCTCACTGAGACTATTTTCCTTTAGTTCCTTCCCTTTATAAAATTACAGGTCCCTCAACAGTTCTGTAGTAGTGCTTGTGTCTTATTGTGTGAAGGCAGAATCAAGTATTAGTTTACTTGCTCTGCCAATTCCCTGTTTCTCTTTATCAATACTCTCAGTTTTGACTGTAGTGGTCTTATAATCACCTCTAACTTCCTTTTCAATATCTATATCAGTTGAAGCGTTTGCAGACCATTTTTATGCCCCTTCATAACTTTATTCTCATATTCTATTCTTGTTCCCTCAATCAATTTATTTGCTGGAATGTAAGGTACTCCCAATCCTAACACCCTAAGACAGTATAACTCCTATTTGGAACAAATTATTTATTCCGTAAATATTATTTTAATTTTCTCTGCCTCTTCCTGACATGTTTTAGATTTCTTTACTACAATCATTCCGTTGTAATGTCATGGGTGCAGTGGCTGCCATGTCACACCAGGTCAATCTGTTCCTTTTTCTTTACATACAATATATCCTGCCACTGCCATTGTGTGTGGGGTTGTTCTTCATGAATGGCCAATGGAATTCAATGAAGATAAGTGCAGTGTTTCATTTTGGGAGGTCAGGGACCTTCACAGTGTATGGTAGGGCACTGGGGAGTGTTGTAGACCAGAGAGAGTGTTGTAGACCAGAAAGTGGCGTTACAGTTAGACGGGATGGTAAAGAAGGCTTTTGGTACATTGACCTTCAGAATACTGAGTATAGAAGTTGGGACCGAAGATAGACACAAAAAGCTGGAGTAACACAACCGCTCAGATTCCATCTCCGGAGAAAAGGAATAGGTGACGTTTCGGGTCGAGACCCTTTTTCAGACCCATTATGTTACAGTTGTATAGTACGTTGGTGAGGCTGCATTTGGATTATTGTGTTCAGTTTTAGTCACCCTGCTACAGGCAGGATGTGATTAAGCTGGAAAGAGTGCAGAGAAGATTGATGAGGATGTTGCCAGGACTTGGGAGCCTGAGTTATATGGAGAGATTGGGCAGGCTCAATATAGGGGTGTACAATATCATGAGGGGAATAGACAGGGTTAATTGCACAGTCTTATACCCAGGCTAGGGGATTCAAGAACCAGAGGATGTTGGTTTAAGGTGAAAGGGGAAAGACTTCATAGGAACCTGAGGGGCACTTTTCTAACTCATTAGAGGACAGTGGTTTTATGAAATGAGCTGCCAGAGGAGGTAGTTGAGGCAAATACAAATTAAAAAAAAAAAAAGATATTTGAATGGGTTCATGGATAGGAAAGGTTTAGAGTGAAATATCGACAAAATGCAAGCAAATGGGACAAGCTTAGATGGGGCATCTTGGTCAGAACAGACGAGTTGGGCCGAAAGGCTTGTTTCCCCGCTGTGACTTCATTATGCTATTTTAACAAAGCTTGTTTACAGGGCATCACACTCCACCTGTCCTCCCGCTCTATAGTTATAGGCAGGCATTTCACATTTCTCCGGGAAATATAGAAAAATAGGTGCAGGAGTAGGCCATTCGGCCCTTCGAGCCAGCCGCCATTCATTGTGATCATGGCTGATCGTCCCCAATCAATACCCCGTGTCTGCCTTCTCCCTATATCCCTTGATTCCACTAGCCCCTAGAGCTCTAACAAACTCTCTCATATCCATCCAGTGATTTGGCTTCCACTGCCCTCTGTGGCAGAGAATTCCACAAATTCACAACTCTCTGGGTGAAAAAGTTTTTTCTCACCTCATTTTTAAATGGCCTCCCCTTTATTCTAAGACTGTGGCCCCTGGTTCTGGACTCGCCCAACATTGGGAAAAAATTTCCTGCATCTAGCTTGTCCAATCCTTTTATAATTGTATATGTTTCTATAAGATCCCCTCTCATCCTTCTAAACTCCAGTGAATACAAGCCTAGTCTTTTCAATCTTTCCTCATATGTCATTCCCGCCATCCCAGGGATCAATCTCGTGAACCTACGCTGTACTGCCTCAATTACAAGGATGTCCTTCCTCAAATTAGGAGACCAAAACTGTACTCAATACTCCAGATGTGGTCTTACCAGGGCCCTATACAACTGCAGAAGAACCTCTTTACTCCTACACTGAAATCCTCTTGTTGTGAAGGCCAACATTCCATTAGCTTTCTTCACTGCCTGCTGTATCTGCACACCAACTTTCAGTGACTGGTGTACAAGGACACCCAGGTCTCGCTGGACCTCCCCCTTACCTAACCTAACTCCATTGAGATAATAATCTTCCTCCTTGTTTCTTCCGCCAAAGTAGATAACCTCACATTTATCTATATTATACTGCATCTTCCACTCATCTGCCCACTCACTCAACCTGTCCAGGTTACCCTGCAACTTCCTAACATCCTCTTCACAGTTTACACTGCCACCCAGCTTTGTGTCATCCGCAAACTTCCTAGTGTTGCTTCTAATTCCCTCTTCCAAATCATTAATATATATGGTAAACAGTTGTGGCCCCAACACCGAGGCTTGCGGCACTCCACTCGCCATTCTGAAAAGGACCCGTTTACTCCTACTCTTTGCTTCCTGTCTGCCAACTAATTTTCTATCCATGTCAACACCCTACCCCCAATACCATGTGCTCTAATTTTGGTCACCAATTTCCCGTGCGGGACCTTATCAAAGGCTTTCTGAAAGTCTAGATACACGACATCCACTGGCTCCCCTTCATCCATTTTACTTGTCACGTCCTCAAAAAATTCCAGAATTTCCCTTTCATAAATCCATGCTGACTTAGACTAACTTTTAACTTGGATAACCTTTACTGCTATTCAAATGCACCGCTATTACCTCTTTAATAATTGACTCCAGCATCTTTCCCACCACCGAAGTCAGGATAACTGGTCTGTAATTCCCCGTTTTCTCTCTCGCTCCTTTCTTGAAAAATGGGATAACATTAACTATCCTCCAATCCACAGGAACTGATCCCGAATCTATTGAACATTGGAAAATGATCACCAATGCATCCACTATTTCTAGAGCCACTTCCCTGAGGACCCTGGGATGCAGACCATCAGGCCCAGGGGATTTATCAACCTTCAGTCCCATTAGTCTCCCCAATACTATTTCTCACCTAATTAAAATTTCTTTCAGTTCCTCACCTCCTGTAGATCCTCTGTCCTCTAGTACATCTGGGACATTGTTTGTGTCTTCCTTTGTGAAGACAGGTCCGAAGTACCTGTTCAACTCTTCTGCCATTTCCTTGTTACCCATAATAATTTCACCCGTGTCTGCCTTCAAGGGACCCACATTTGACTTTGCTACTCTTTTTCTCTTAACATATCTAAAGAAGCTTTTACTGTCCTTCTTTATATTCTTGGCCAGCTTCCCCTCATACTTCATCTTTTCAGCCCGTATTGCCCGTTTTGTTACCTTCTGTTGTCCTCTAAAGGTTTCCCAATCCTCTGGCTTCCGGCTACTCTTTGCTGTGTTATACATCTTTTCTTTTAGTTTTATTCCATCCCTAACTTCCCTTGTCGGCCACGGTTGCCTCCTACTCCCCTTAGAATCTTTCTTCCTTTTTGGAATGAAATGATCCTGCGTCTTCCGGATTATGCCCAGAAATTCCTGCCATTGCTGTTCCACCGTCAATCCTGCTAGGATCCCTTTCCAGTCTACCTTGGCCAGCTCTTCATAGTCTCCTTTGTTCAACTGCAACACTGACACTTCCGATTTAACCTTCTCCTTCTCAAATTGCAGATTAAAACTAATCATATTATGATTACTACCTCCAAGCAGTTCCTTTACCAAATCTCTTATCAAATCTGGTTCATTGGACAACACTAAATCCAGAATTGCCTTTTCTCTGGTAGGCTCCATTACAAGCTGCTCTTAGAATCCATCTCGGAGGCACTCTACAAACTCTCTTTCTTGGGATCCAGAACTAACCTGATTTTCCCAGTCTACCTGTATATTGAAATCCCCCATCACCACAGTGACATTACTTTTCTTACATGCCAGTTTTAACTCCTGTTGCATCTTACACCCTACATCCCGGCTACTATTTGGGGGTCTGTAGATAACACCAATTAGTGTCTTCTTGCCTTTACAATTCCTCAACTCAATCCACAGTGACTCTACCTCGTCAGTCCCTATGTCTTCCCTCGCAAGGGACTGAATTTCGTCCCTCACCAGCAGAGCTACCCCACCGCCTCTGCTCACCTGCCTGTCCTTTCTATAGGACGTATAACCCTGAATATTAAGTTCCCAGGTCCGATCCTCCTGCAGCCACGTCTCTGTAATCCCCACAATGTCATATCTACCAACCTCTAACTGAGCCTCAAGCTCATCTACTTTACTTCTTATACTTCGCGCATTCGTATACAATACTTTTAATTCCTTACTCATCTCACCCTTCACATCGATGCCTATTACACTTGGCCATACTCTCCTATCCCTTTGTCAGCTTTCTTTCCCGCTAATTCTGGGGTCATTAACTATCCCTTTACTCTCTTTCCCTTTAACTCCATCCTTGTCTATCCCATTTGACCCCCCCCTTATTTAGTTTAAAACCACCCATGTAGCAGTGGCAAACCTGCCTGCCAGAATGCCGGTCGGTCCCCCATCCCTTTTGAACATTTCCCCCTTACCCCAAAACAGATCCCAGTGATCTAAGAATCTAAATCTCTGCCCCCTGCACCATTTCCTCAGCCACACATTCAGGTCCTGTATCTCCCTGTTCCTGCTCTTGCCAGCACGAGGAACTGGAAGCAAACCAGAGATAACCACCCTGGAGGTCCTGCTTTTCAGCATTTTTCCGAGCTCTCTAAAGTCACGCTGCAGAATATTCATCCCCTTCTTTCCGACATTGTTTGTGCCAACATGCACTACTACTTCCGGCTGTTCACCTTCGCCTTTGAGGATTTCCTGCACTCTGTCTGTGACATCCTGGATCCTGGCACCAGGGAGGCAAGCACACCATCCTCGAATCCCATCATGGCTGATCATCTAAAATCAGTGCCCCGTTCCTGCTTTTTCCCCATATCCCTTGATTCCTTTAGTCCTAAGAGCTAAATCTAACTCTCTCTTGAAAACATCCAGTGAATCGGCCTCCGCTGCTTTTTGTGGCAGAGAATTCCACAGATTCACAACTCTCTGGTTAAAGAAGTTTTTCCCTCATCTCAGTTCTAAATGGCCTACCTCTTATTCTTAAACTGTGACCCCTGGTTCTGGACTCTCCCAACATCGGGAACATTTTTCCTGCATCTAGCCTAACCAATTCCTTAAGAATTTTATATGTTTCTATAAGATCCCCTCTCATCCTTCTAAATTCCAGTGAATACAAGCCCAGTCGACCCATTGTTTCATCGTATGTCAGTCCCACCATCCCGGGAATTAACCTGGTGAATTTATGCTGCACTCCCTCAATAGCAATAATGGCCTTCCTCAAATTAGGAGACCAAAATTTCACACAATACTCCAGGTGCAGTCTCACCAGGGCCCTGTATAACTGCAGTAGGACCTACTTGCTCCTAAACTCAAATCCTTGCGCTATGAAGGCCAACATGCCATTAGCATTCTTCACTACCTGTTGTACCTGCATGCTTACTTTCAGTGACTGATGTACAAGCACACCCAGGTCTTGTTGCACCTCCCCTTTTCCTAATCTGACACCTCTCCCTTTTAATTACCGTGCATCTATTATAGACAAATGGAGTTGCATAGCAAGGAAACAGGCCCTTGAGCCCACGTTGTCCATGCTGACTAATTTGGCTTGTTGGGCTAATTCAATTTGTATTTAGTCAATGGCCCTCTAAACTCTTCATACATATATATCTGTTTCAAATGTTGATATTGTTTCCACTTCTATAGTTTCCTCTCATTCTAGATACAGAATAGCCTCTGAGTGAAAACGTCACCCCAGGGTTCCCTCTGAAATCTCTCCCCTCTCATCTTAAGTCTACACCCTGTAGTTTTAGAATCCCCTACCCTGGGAGAAAGACTGAGAGCATTCACTTTAACGATGCCCCTCATGATCATCTACACCAAAATAAAGTCACCCCTCAGCTTTCTATGCTTCAAAGAAACATAGTTGTTCCCTGCTTGTGAAGCCAAACGCATCGTTTCTGATTATTATCCTGATTTTCCCTTTCGCTTTGTCTTATTACAATTATTTTCCTCCCGAGAGCCTCTTCTCACTCAATGTATTCATTTTTAATTCAAGAGCCGTAGCTCAGGCTCAGCTTCAGCCCAGTTCCATCCTTTTGGAACCACTGCCAGCTTCCTGTGAAATCATACCCTCCTTCCCACACCACTCCACACCAGGGTGGAACACAGGCGCAGTGGTAGAGTTGCTGCCTTACAGTGCCAGGGACCCGGGGTTCAATCCCGACTATGGTTGCTCTCTGTACAGAGTTCATACGTTCTCCCCGTGACCGCGTGGGTTTTCTCTGGGTGCTCCGGCTTCCTCCCGCATTTCCAAGACATACAGACTTATAGGTTGATTGGCTTGGGTAAATATTGTAAATGATACCTAGTGTGTAGGATAATGCTAGTGTACGGGGTGATCGCTGGTCAGTGCGGACTCGGTGGGCTGAAGGGGCCTGTTTCCGCACTATCTCTAAACTAAACCACACCTTCACCCATGTGTTTCTCCTCCACACCTGGTCTAAAGTACTTATATCACATTTGCACACCTTCCCTGTGACATAATTGCATGCAATTAGATGTTGCTGGACCTGCAAGTCACAGATATAAATCAATCTGTGAAACCTAAATCAGCTATGTAGATTTATTCTGGGTGTGTCGCTATCAAAGTTGGCATTTTGCTAAAGGTTATATTAATTAACCGTCACCTTATCACTAGACTCAGAACAAAACTGTATACAAATTGCCATTGCCCATAGTGTTGGCAGCAGATGTTCTGAATACACATCAATAACCAAACCTCCATTTTGTTTCTGTTATTAAGTAATCTGGGTGATGCAGGAGTATCTTGGGTAACGGTATTTTTCCAAATATGAACGGGCACATTTTTTTTCAGCAGTCATTATGTAATCATCATTGTAGTCGATGTACAGTGTAGTTTATTGTCACATGTACTGAAGTACAGTGAAAACGTTTGTTGCGTGCTAACCAGTCAGCAGAAAGACAATACATGATTATAATCGATCCATTTGCAGTGTATAGATGCTGTACGTGATAAGGGAATAACATTTAGTGCAAGGTAAAGCCAGCAAAGTCCGATCAAGGATAGTCTGAGAGTTACTAAAGAGGTAAATAGTAGTTCAGCACAGCTCTCTGGTGGTGGTAGGATGATTCAGTTGCCTGATAATAGTTGGGAAGAAACTATCCCTGAATCTGGAGGTGTGCATTTTCACACTTCTATACCTTTTGCCCGATGGGAGAGGGGAGAAGAGGGAGTGACCAGGGTGTGACCTGTCCTTGATTATGCTGCTGGCCTTGCCGAGGCAGCATGAGGTATAAATGGAGTCAAGAGAAGGGAGGTTGGTTTGTGTGATGGTCTGGGCTGCGTGTTTGCTGTCGGCTGGAAGCAGAGTGTAGGTCGCAAAGCTGAAGAATGGGATTTTAACATGCTGGTGAATAAACTATCAGAGCCTTGGTTTAATAGCTCATGAGCAATGGCACAGAAAAACAAATATAACACACTTGCTTATGGAGGCATACAAGGATGTGCCTGTCAATGACAACAACAGAAAATGCTGGAAACTGGCCAGGCAGCATCATTCAATTGATTGAAAGATACAGCAAGGAAACAGGCCCTTTAGCTCACCAAGTCCACGCCAACCTACAGAGTCCAATGAACATACAAAGCTGCACATCTTTGGGATGTGGGAGGAAATCGAGGCACACACAGGAAACCCATGCAGTCACAGGAAGAACGTGCAAACTCCACACAGACAGCATCCGAGGTCAAGATGGAACCCGGGTCTCTGCTGCTGTGAGGCAGCAGTTGATCTGCTGTGCCACTGTGCCATTATTTCCGAATGGAAAGAAAAACAAAGTTGCTATTTCACATCCAAAACCCTTCTTCACTTTTTATTTGCATTTCAGATTTCCAGCATCTGCAGGGTTTTTCCATTTCCTGGTGTCTATAGACTATCTGTTTAGCCTGGAGATGTAGAACTTTTCAGAAACGAGGGCCAGGAATAAAATTAATAAGAGTTACAAGTAATTTTAAGTTAAGAAAAGAGAGGCAGTATTATCTAGGGATGAGGGATTTCAGACCCAAGGTTTGAATGATGACCATTCCATCCACAACTCCCTGGGTAACTCATCCCTTCCCACACAAACCACCCTCTCCCCAGGTACCTTCCCCTGCAGCCACAGGAGATGCAACACCTGTTCCTATACCTCCTCCCTCGACTCTGTCCAGGGAGCCCAACACTCCTTTCAGGTTAGGCAGAGGTTCACTTGCACCTCCTCCAACCTCATCTACTGTATCCGTTGTTCAAGATGTGGACTATTAAACATCGGCGAGAGCAAATGTAGACTGGGTGATTATTTCGCTGAACACCTTCACTCAGTCCGCCTGGGCCTACCTGATCTCCCAGCTGCCAAACACTTTAACTCCCCTTCCTATTACCACACTGACCTTTCTGTCCTGGGCCTCCTCCATTGAGGATTGATTTCTCTAACTTCAAGTAACACTTGCAACCTTCTCTCTCCGTCCCTCCCCCATGCAAGTCATTGTACTAGCTTCAAAGCCATCTTGTTGAGTCTCATTGTATGTACAGGAACTCATTTTCACCTAGGCTACAGCTAACAAAGCCTGTCTCCTTTATCATCATTACATTTTTGCATATCTTTCATTTATTTGTTCTATATCTCTCCATATCACCATCTATAACTCTTGTTCCCTTTCCCCTGACTCTGAAGAAGGGTCTCGACTCGAAACATCACCTATTCCCGCTGAATTACTCCAGCATTTAGTGTCTATCTTTGGTTTGAATGTTGAGGCCGGGATTCAATCATTGTGATGTACGAGATCATGAGGGGTAAATGCAGAGTTGCTGTCACCATCAACCATTGATGATTCAGAGGCCAGGAGATGCAGATTCAAGCTGGTGGCTGAAAAGTATAGGAGCGGTTTGAGGAACATAATTTTGCAGAGAGATTAGTTATCATCTGGAACTCACTCCTTTTAGGATGCTGGAAACAGAATCTATCAGAGCTTTCACTCTCAGGAAATGAAAAAGCACTGAGAGAAAATCATTTTCTGGCTTATGAATAAAGAATGGAACAAAGGGATTGCTAAATTATTCCATAAGGATCCAATATCAAGTTCATGTTGAGATGGTAGGGTGGATAGTTCGTGAGTTGGTACTCTCCCACCATGCTTATGCATGACCTTCAGTTTAGTTTAGAGATACAGCGCAGAAACAGGCCCTTTGGCCCACCAGGTCTGCGCTGAACAATGATCCCCACACATTAACATTATCTTACACAAACTAGGGATAATTTATATTTACACCAAGTCAATTAACCCATAAACCTGTATGTCTTTGGAGTGTGGGAGGAAACCGAAGATCTTGGAGAAAACCCACGCGGGTCATGGGGAGAACATACAAACTCTGTATAGACAAGCAGCCATAGTCAGGATTGAACCCGGGTCTCTCGCGCTGTAAGGCAATAGCTCTATTGCTACCCCTACCGCTACGCCACTGTGCCACCCACTGTTTGATCCTGATGCATTGGCCTCAAGGTCCACAATACCATCCCCGCTTTGAAGGGTCAAGGTCCAGGAATTGCCAGGAGTCCATGGGCCTGTTGCGTTTTGTAAGGAGCCCATAAGCACATCCTTGCATCATTCCATAGTGATCGCATCCCATTACAGGGTTATGGATAGTGTCCCAGGGTGGAGATGTCAAAAACTAGAGAGAATTGTTTTAAAGTCAGAGGGGGAAAGTTCAAAGGAGATATGTTGGGGAAGGTTTTTTACACAGAAAGCTTGGAACGTGCTGTCGGGAGTAGTGTTGGAAGCAGATGTGATAGTGGCGTTTAAGAGACTTCTAGATTGGCACAGCAATATGCAGGGAATGGAGGGTTATGAATTATGCAGAGCCAGAGGATATTGCTGAATTCAAATCGGCCTTCTTGAGAGTAAACACACGGAAAGAATACTGGCCTGGATGGAGTTCTTAGGATCTGCGCGGACAGTGTTCCTGGACATCTTTCATCTCTAACTACTCCGACCTGCACAGATGTACACACCTGATTCATGAAGACCACTATCATCCTGGTGCCAAAGAAAATCAAGATCTCATGCCTTAATGACTACCGTCCAGTGGCCTTGACGACCACCATCATGAAGTGCATTGAGAGGCTGGTTATGGCACACATTAAATCCAGCCTATCAAGCAGCCTTGATCCACTGCGGTTCACCGACCACCACAAAAGGTTTACAGCTGTGCCATCCCACTAGCCCTACAATCATCCCTGGAACACCTTGATAAGAAGGACACCTGCATCAGACTCTTCTGCATCGACAATAGTCTGCTTTCAATATCATTATCCCAACCGAGCTAATCTCCAAACTCATGGTATTGGGTGTCAGCACTCCCCTCTGCAACTGGATCCTTGACTTCCTGACTAACAGACCACAATCAGTGAGGATAGATAACAACACCACCTCCAAAATAATTCTCAACACTGGTGCCCCACAAGGATGCATTCTCAGTCCCTGCAAAACTCCCTATACACTCACGACCGTATGGCCAAATTTGGCTCTAACTCCATCTAAAAGTTTGCAGATGACACCACTGTGGTGGGCCGGATCAAGAACAATGATTAGACGAAGTACAGGAAGGAGATAAAGAACTTAGTTACATGGTGTCAGAATACAAAATGGTGATTGAGAACCTTGCAACTTGATGCCAGGAGGTTGTTATCCTCTTCCTCAATGTCAGGAAGCCAAAGGAGATAGTGATTGACTTCAGGTAGTGAAGCAATGCACACTCTACATCTCTCAATCTACATTGATGGCACCTAAGTAGAGATGGTCGAAAGCTTCAAGTTCGTAGGAATAAATATCACCAGTAATTTGGCCTGGACCAGCCACTACAAAGCAATGGCCAAGAAAGCACACTAATGCCTCTCCTTCCTTAGAAGGTTTAGGAATTTTGGCATGTCCCCAACAGCCCTCACCAGCTTCTACAGATGTGCCTTGGAAAGCGTTTTATCGGGATGCATCACGGAATGGCTTGGGAACAGCTCCATCCAAGACTGCAAGAAATCGCAGAGAGTTGTGGATGTTTCCCAGACCATCACACAAACAACCTTCCTTCCATTGACTCCATCTGCACTTCACGATGCCTCGACAAGGCCAGCAGCATAATAAAGGACCCGTCTCATCCCGGCCATTCCCGCTTCCCTCCCTCTCTCATCGTGCAAGAGATAAAGAAGTTTGAAAATGCACACCTCCAGATTCAGGGACAGCTTTTTCCCCAGCTTTTATCAGCCAACTGAACAATCCACAGACAACTCCTTGCAGTTAAATTACCAGAATATCCCCTTACGCCAATGATTGCAATGAAGCAGATTGGTTCCCTGGTCCATTGTTAGGCATCCTTGACCTAGCCTATCTTAAAAGATAGTACATCAATCCTGTGACCACAATACATCACTATCAGTTGCTTGTTTCATGTTGCTGTTAACATTTGCACATGTATTTAAAAAAAATTTGGACAGGTACATTGATAGGAAAGGTTTAGAGGGATATCATCCATACGTGGGCAAGTGAGACCAATGTAGATGGGGCACCTTGGTCGGCATGGGCAAGCTGGGCATAATGCATCAGTATTAGTAGCTTGTTGCATGTTGCTGTTAACATTTACACTTGTATCAACTCATCCTATTACTACCGAGGTCGCTATAATGTGTTTCCATGGAAGTGTCTCATTTTAAATTGCATTCTATTTAGTTTTACTTCTTTGAGACTCTTGTGGTCTTCTGGGAAATGAGAACACTTCAGTGTTCAGTGTTCTCATCCATCAGTTAACAGCAAATTGCTTTCAGTGTTTCTATGAAATGAAACTGCCATGATATAGTTCAGTATATGAGTAGATGAACTTCACATTTTCTCCATGGCTGCAACCCTGCTTGGCATTAATTGTTCATCCCCACAAAATAACGTGGAGACTGTCAGCCGTGATTGAAGGTATAGATAGGGTAGACAGTCAGATCCTTTATCTGGACGGAAACAGGCCTTTCAGCCCAGCTAGCCCATGCCGACCAAGGTGCCCCATCTACATTGCTCTCACCTGCCCACGTTTAGACGATATCCCTCTAAATCTCTCCTGTTGACGTACCTGTCCAAATGTTTTTTAAATGTTGTTATAGTTTCTGCCCTAACTACCCTCTCCGGCAGCTCATTCCAAAAAGCCACCACCCTCTTTGTGAAACAGTTGCCCCTCAGATTCCTATTAACTCTTTTCCCTCTCACCTTCAACCCATGTCCTCTGGTGATTGATTCACCAACTCAATGTGCAGTGTATAGAGGGATATGGAGCAGGTGCAGGTAGTTTAATTAGATGTAATGTTTGGTACAGACATCATGGACCCAAGGGTCAGTTCCAATGCTGTACTGTTCTACAGTATATTCTATGTACTTAGCATTTCCATTACATTAAATTTCTGATTGTGCCACCTTAAAACGTCAAACAGGACTTAAAGCGTGACTTTGAAAAAATATCGCACTCTGTTACAGGATTAATGCTTTAATCGCTGTGCTGAAAAATTAGTTTCATAGCCTTCCTATATCGGATAAGGGCAGAAATCCTAAAACTAATAGTTATGAATTGAAGTCACAAGGAACCACAGATGCTGGTTTACAAAAACGCCCACAAATTACTGGAGTAAACTCAGCGAGCTGGGCAGCATATCTGGAGGACATGGATAGGCGATGTTTCAAGTCGGGACCTTCTTTATACTGACATATAAGACTTGTGATTGTGCTCAAGTATGGTATGATTCGCAAAACCTTTCAGACTAAACATCGTTTGGTCTAAACTATGCTTTTCAGTGCATCTCAGTGCCTGTGACTGTGATAATCAACTGATAAATGACCAAGCTCGTATCCTGGGATTGTGCCCCTGATACCAGACCTTGCTGCTGCTGGCAAAGTCTGTGAGGCTCTCCTTTGTGCATCCCTCTAAATATTGTATGTCCCAATAGGACGTACTCACATTCTTCTAATCTCCAATGAATACTGTACAATCATACACAATCTCTAGCTATAAAATAACTGCCGTCTCAGACATGAATTCAGTGAAAGCCACTGCAAGCCAATGACATAATTTCTCAGTGCTGAGATCAAGACTGCACACTGTCCTTCAGGTGTGGTATCATTTTAAGGCAAATGCCGGTGACTAGGCTGTCGCAGAACGTTCGCTGGGGTGTCGCGGGCATGATCGTGAGGAGTCTTCAATGAATCGTAGCGGATCTCGGCTTGTCACGGAAAAACTGTCCAGATAGAAATTTCTCGGCGACAGCTGGCTTGTCGCCAGGTATCGTAGCTTATTGTGGGCGCTGTCGCATGGTGTCCCCAGGTTTGCTAGGGCCCAGTTTGATGTGGGAATTTCGTGATGTTTCCGAAGACGGTGTAATCTCTTAGCCAGGTGCTAGTTTCACTAAAAAAGTAACTTGTATCGACTTGACTCAGCATTGTCGTGGTCATTGTCATCAGATAAAAGAAAATTCAGCGACCTGCTACGATTTTGACAGTCGCCGGCAGTCGCCTTGAAAATCGCGTAACTGGGACAGGCCCTTTAGACTTTAGAGATACAGTGCGGAAACAGGGCCTTCGGCCCACCGAGTCCACACCGACCAGCGATCACCACGTACACTAGCACTATCCTACACACTGGGGACAATTTACAATTTTACCTGGTGCCAACTAACCTACAAACCTGTACGTCTTTGGAGTGTGGGAGGAAACGGGAGCCCCCAGAGAAAACCCCCGCGGTCACGAGGAGAACGTACAAACTCTGTACAGACAGCACCCGTAATCAGAATGGTACCTAGGTCTCGGGCCCTGTAAGGCAGCAACTCTACCGCTGCGCCATTCTTTACTTATTAAAATAACCTTTCTCTTTCTCGTATTCCATAGAAATTCTAGTCCTCCTTTCAGCTGAAGACCAATACTTTTTATGCATGTTTTACCTGTGTCCTTGATTTTAATGATCTGTAAGCCTGGTAGCAACAACCACTTTGCTCTTCCATTGTTCTATTCTCTGGACATTCAAGAAATGATTCTGACTGGCCTTTCTTAGATCAAAGAGCATGGCCACATACTTCCCCACATTCAATCTGCCAACGTTGGCCACCTTAACATCCATCCACACAACTTCTTGTAACTCGTTTGTAAGTGTAATCTGTACATTTGGAGGTGCACCTTTATTGCAGTGCATTTCCCAGTGTTTGAATACCGATTTCCTATGTGTTCTGTTTGTAATAACCCAGTTCATTAAATCACCAGCACCACTACCCTAAATTAGCACTACAAACACTTCTCAAGCCCATTTTCATCTAATGCTTCATTAAACTCTGTCCACTCACATGGCCTTGTCTCAATTCCCACAGCCTTTTAAAAATCATCTGAAATTCTGTACGTTTTTTTTTAATCCAATCAATCCGACAAAGTATGTTATGTGTAAGAAGGAACTGCAGATGCTGGATTAAACTGAAGATAGACACAAAAAACTGGAGTAACTCAGCGGGACAGGCAGCATCTCTGGAGAGAAGGAATGGGTGACGTTTCGGGTCGAGACCCTTCTTCAGACTGGTTAGGGATATGGGAAACAAGAGATATAGACGGTGATGTGGAGAAATAAAGAACAATGAATGAAAGATATGCAAAAATGTAGTGATGATAAAGGAAACAGGCTGTTTTTAATTGTAAGCTGTTTTTAGGGTGAAATTGAAAAGCTAGTGCGACTTTGGGTGGGGGAGGGATAGAGAGAGAGAGAGAGAGAGAGAATGCCGGGGCTACCTGAAGTGAGAGAAATCAATATTCATAACACTGGGCTGTAAACTGCCCAATCAAAATATGAGATAAAAAGAACGAAAAATCACATTCACAATCTCAGTGCTAATAATTGCCATGGACCTTTAACATCCACCTGAAATCATGGATAGGATCTGCACTGGAAATGGCCCATCCACTGCAGTAGCACCCACTCATTATTCTATCCTGGTTTATTGAACATATATCAATCATCTGATTGAGAGGAAAGATTGTCTTTATTACAGCACAGCTATTATTTGTAGCCTAATCTGAACTTTATCTCTATTAATCCTAATTGATTATTATTTTGTGATTACAGTCAGTGCCAACCATGTTCCACCTATGATAGACACAAAATGCTGGTGTAACTCAGCGGGACAGGTAGCATCTCTGGATATGCTGCGTGTCCTGCTGAGTTACTCCAGCATTTTGTGTCTATCTTCGGTTTAAACCAGCATCTGCAGTTCCTTCCTACACATGTTCCACCCATGTTTCCTTTAGTCACTGAAGATCTACAAACTGTCCCAGGGTTTTGTATCAATTCCTTCACTCCAGTCAGAAGAAGAACCTCAATTAGATTGTAGGTGAAAGTATGGATGATATAAGACTTTGTCTTACTCCTTATGAAACAGCTCCCTTTCTAATCTGTGATATTACCCAGCTTTAGTCTTTGAAGAAGAAATGATATTTTATGGAAACATTGAAAATACATTGTGTGCTGCTTTGTTTAATTGGATAGATCTGAACTTTGATGGGCAACTTATGAAAACATGAAGGTTAAGATAATTAATTGAAGAGTAGAAGGATGTTTCAATGGAGTATATGGAGCTGTTGGTCCTGATGGCATATTATTATCCTGCACATTCTATATAGTTCCTTCTAATTCCAATGTTTATTAGTGCCTGCTTCTCTTTAGTGCCATCTCAATCTCCATAGCCAGTTGTTATTTACTTCTGAAAATACCTACAAGCTTTAGAAATTGAAAATTATATAATTAGAAACTATTTTGAGAAGAAGCTTTAGTGAAAGATTCGCTTCAACCACTAAATAACAAGGAAGCTACTGATCTAATTTATTCATCTTTGCTTTTTTTTCTTCCAGGGACATTAAGCCTGAGAACATTCTCCTTGATAATTATGGTAAGTGACAAAGTATTTGAGGTGAAAATAAATTAAACTTGTTAACACTTAATTCACGATGCGCCCACTGCTTACTATATAAAATGTAATACAGTGTAAGGTGTTTTTAGATAATGTTAAGATCACCGTATTGGGTTAGCAGATCTGAGATGGGCAATTATGCAGTTACAATAGACCTCGGTGCCTGGAATAGGAATAATGGCAGCTTTAGATGGCAATCCTGGTGGAAATCACATACGCATTGATGCCATGAAGATAGAATCAGAAAGCGGGCAGCACCGTGGTACAGCAGTTAGTGCTGCTGCCTCTCAGCATAAGGCACCTGGAGTCTGTCTGGATTCAGACCTGCAATGATATGTGGATTAGCTCATTAAGAGGAAATTTAGAAGGCAATGTGGTAAACAAGGAAAATCCTCATAGTATAGGCATCTTTGACCATTCTTACAAATTATGCAAATCATCAGAGACACAAGACACTAAAGATGCTGGAATCTTCAGTGAAAAACTAAACTGCTGAAGGATCTCAACGGGTCAGGCAGCATCCATGGAGGGATGCTGGGAATGCCAATTATCCATTTCTCTCCAGATGCTGCCTGACCCACTGAGTTCCTCCAGTAGCTCTGCTAGATACCGGATAATAGAGATATATCAAGGAATGGATAGCAGGTTGGCTGGATGGCAGAAGGCAAAGAGCGGCAGTAAAGGGGCTTTTTCTGGTTGGCTGCCAGTAACCAGCGGAGTTCCGTAGGGTTCGGTGCTGGGGCCGCACACTTCACGGTGTATATCAATGATCTGGATGCGGGAATTGAAGGCTTTATGGCCAAGTTTGCAGATGATAAGAAGGTAGATGATGGGGCAGGTAGTGTAGAGAAAGCAGGGACTCTGCAGAAGGACTTGGACAGGTTGGGAGAGTAGGCAACAAAGTGACAGATGGAATACAGGGTAACTAAATGTGGAGTCATGCATTTTGGTAGGAGGAATATAGTCTACACCTCTAGAAGGCTGTGGAGGCCAAGTCAGTGGATATTTTTAAGGCGGAAATTGACAGTTTCTTCATTAGTTCAGGTTGTCAGGGGTTATGGGAAGAATGTGGGAGAATAGGGTTTAGAAGGAAAGACAGATCAGCCATGATTGAATGGCAGAGTAGACTTGATGGGCCGAATGGACTAATTTTGCTCCTGTAACTTATGAACTTATGAATGTTTGATATCATTCCTTCTCACAGTAAGGTTAAACAGCCAGGACTAAAATATGATTCATTGTTGAAGACTATATGTTCTGGTAGATTTTGACATTCAGAAGTTTTTCTTGCCCTATCTATGTTATATTCTGTGGTGCTGTATTTCCCATTGGTTTAATGTCCAACTACTTGGCATGACTGTCAATATTAACTACACAATGGTCATTTCTCTTTTCACAAAAATCTCCTTGCATTTATTGAATGCATTTCTTGGGTCATGCTCACACTTGCAATGCTGTTTTCATTGTCATTGATCAGCACAGCTGACAGATAGTTCATTGGTGAGTCAAGTTCTTCCAAATACTGACCCAAACCTGGCTAGTGTGCAAAACTGTGAGAAATTGCCTTCACTGCTCCTATATCATTTGTAGCTCTCAGGATCTTTGATCTTAATATAGCATGCATCACAAGACAATCCATTATGTTGAAAATAAAATAGACTGAGCTCTTGCGTAAATCCACGCACCTCCAAGGCTCACCACCAGGTCTTTCTAAGTTGACTATACAATTTATGAAACCGTCACTGGAAAGCATTGTTTACTTGGGTTGGGGTGTGTATAGCACATCAACATCAATGTCTGAGCACCCGTGAGGTAGTCTGGACAATATGCCCAGCACCATTCCACTTCAAGATCTTTTATTCCATTCTGTAGTCAATCTGATAGAGAAAAATGACTTATTGGTGTTTTTACATTGTGGCCATTGGTGGAATAGCTGATTTTGGGCATAATATGATCAGGCCTGAATAATTATATGTCACAAAAGATTGAATTGAACCTTCTAGAAAAACGATAGTGAGTACAAGAGTCTGTTTTACTGTTTTTGAGGAATTTTGGACATTGTTTTGTCGAAGTGTGATGTAAGTCTCAGGTTCCTCCTGACTGTCAACCCTTAAATGTCTGATTACTGGTCCAAGACCATGCCCTGAAGTTTCACCTTAATCCATGGATCAGGTGTAACGTACCAAGATGTTTAACTCCTTCACTGTACCCTTAGACAATATATCCTTCAATAATTGAAGCATTGGTGCTACTGTTGCCAAATCCAATTGCAAATATGCATAATGTTATATCATTCCTAATAATGACTCATGTCAGCTACATTCTCAAGAGTCAAGAGTCATGAGTGTTTTATTGTCAGATGTCATATGTCCCAAGACTGAACAATGAAATTCTTACTTGCAGTAGTACACCAAATATGTAAACATAGTATTCTGTTAACACCGTAATAACCAGCAAAAATGTTCAGTATTTTGCACACACACATCCACACACACACACACACACACACACACACACACACACACGCACACACACACACACACACACACACACACACACACACACACACACACACACACACACACACACACACATACACACATACACACACACACACACATCCACATCCACACACACACACACACATCCACACACACACACACACACACACACACACACACATACACACACACACACACACACACACACACACATCCACATACACACACACACACACACACACACACACACACACACACACACACACACACACACACACACACACACACACACACACACACACACACAATAATAATGTAAAGGAAAAAAACATGCCCCCAAGTCTAAAAAGTTCGGAGCTTATTTGGAGGTTGTAGTGCTTAATTGCCTGATGGTTGCTGGGAAGAAGTTGGTCCTGAACTTGGACTTGACAGTTTTTAGGCACCTGTACCTTCTTCCCGACAGCAATAGTGGAATGACAGTGTGGCCAGGATGGTGTGGGTCTCTGATGATGTTAGCTGCCTTTTTGAGTCAGCAACTCCTGTCGATCCCTTCAATGGTGGGGAGGTCAGAACACGTGATAGACTGGGCAGTGTTCACCGTTTTTTGCAAACTTCTTCATTCCTGTGTGTTTGAGTTGCCAAACCAGGCTGTGATGCTACCAGCCGATATGCTGTCTGCTGTACTGCCTCGAATTTCTGAGAGTTTCTAGAAAAAAAAGATATGTGTGGACCTCTCCTGGTATAGCACTTTATTCTTTGTGGAATGTTAATCATCTCTACTTTAATGCAGGATTATACCCTTATTCAATGTCTAAATAATGACAAAACCAAGAAGCTACCATAAATAAACATGTGTATAAGCCTAGCTTCAGAACATTTGTTGCAACAATTTGGTATGTCAGCCTCAAATTCTCTGTTGAATGTCATCCATTCAACAGAGAATCAGAGGCTGACTTACCAAATTGTTGCAACAAATATTCTGCAGCTAGGCTACGAGATTAACTTCAAATTGGCTCCATCTATAATAATTTTTCAGAGCTGTGTTTTGACCTGTTCAGGACTTGCTGAGTATATCTGATCTTGTTAATTTAACATGCCATTAATCTGCCCATGGTGAGATCTGCCTGAGGAGTTCAGTTTCCCTGTGAGGAGGCTTCATTATCCAGAAAGACTTCAAATTCTGACAACAATGAGAGGAATAGATCAGGTAAAAGCACAGAGTCTATTGCCCAGAGTAGGGGAATGGAGAACTAGGAGGACATAGGTTTAAGGTGAAGGAAGAAAGATTTAATAGGAACCTGCAGGGTAATGTTTTGGAATACGGAAAACCCTGTACGGAAAATACTAAGGGAGAAAGTTACTCTGTGCAACAGTTTTACACAGAGGGTGGTGGGTGAATGGAACGAGGTGCCACAGGAGGTTGTTGAGGCAGGTATTATTGTAATGTTTAAAAGACATTTAGGTACATGGATAGGGTCGATTTAGAGGGATATGGGCCAAAAGCAGGCAGGTGGGGCATGTTGGTCGGTGTGGGCAAGTTGGACCAAAGTGCCTGTTTCCACGCTGTATGATTCTATGACCCTATGACTAACCTTTTGCTGTGATTTGCGATGCACATGTATCTCACTCATGCCACCAATCATGTAGACATAAATCCTCACACTCGCTAAAATATCCCCCCTGCCCATACAAGTACAAAGAGCACTGGGAGGAGAGAGGAATGTCTTGACGGAATGGTTGAATCACATTACAGAGAGGAAGTAATTTATGGATTATGTAAGAAATTTATGATGTGAACTAACTGCTAGTAATGCTCGTCATTAAATGGTGAAGCTCTAAATGTTGAAATTCTCTCTCAAACCCTCTGGGTTGAGTCTGAAGAAGGGTTTCGACCCGAAACGTCACCCATTCCTTCTATCCAGAGATGCTGCCTGTCCCGCTGAGTTACTCCAGCATTTTGTGTGTATCTTCAGTTTAAACCAACATCTGCGGTTCCTTCCTACAACAATCTACCGATCCAAATGTCTTTCAAATTTGTTATTGTACCTGCTTCAACCACTTCCTCCGGCAGCTCGTTCCACATATACTTGGCCTCTGATTGATATGACATCAAGAGGCAGTCGAATTAATTACTTCTCTTTGACAGTCTTTGCAGGAGAGGGGTTTTGGGCACTGAATAATTTGATATGACTTGTACACTGACGTCCACAAATTATTTTTTTGACCATCCGTCAGTTGGCAGTCTCTGCAGTGAGTGGAATCTCGCTCCTTGCAGCCTCACCACCATCACCCATCTCCATCACCAAACAAGCAGCAAAAAGACATGTTTTCCTTTGTTCACGTGGTACATTTCACCTATCTTTAAAGTTACCAGAATTGTGGAAAAGGACTGTTTCCCTGACAGCAACAAACACTCCAATAGGCCAAGCTCCCACACTCCAAACACGTACAGGTTTGTAGGTTAATTGGCTTGGTGTAAATGTAAATTATCCCTCGTATGTGTGTAGTGTGATAGTGTGCGGGGACCGCCTGCCGCACCGACTCAGTGGGCCGAAGGGCCTGTTTCCACGCTATATCTCTAAACTAAACTAAAAGTAAACTAAGGAGCGGAATACAGAATAGTGCTGAACTACCATCTACCTCATTGGTGACCCTCGAACTATCCTTGATCGAACTTTGCTAGCTTTATCTTGCCCTAAACGTTATTCCCTTATCATGTATCTATACACAGTAAATGGCTCCACGGTAAATCTCCCAGATGTTCTAGTGGCAAGAGATCCTAGGGTGACGGAGGAACTGAAGGAAATCCACATTAGGCAGGAAATGGTGTTGGGTAGACTGATGGGACTAAAGGCTGATAAATCCCCAGGGCCTGATGGTCTTGCATCCCAGGGTACTTAAGGAGGTGGCGCTAGAAATTGTGGATGCATTGGTGATCATTTTCCAATGTTCTATAGATTCAGGATCAGTTACTGTGGATTGGAGGGTAGCGAATGTTGTCCCACTTTTTAAGAAAGGAGGGAGAGAGAAAACGGGTAATTATAGACCAGTTACTGGTCCATCAGAGGTGGGGAAGATGCTGGAGTCAATTATAAAAGACGTAATTGCGGAGCATTTGGATAGAAGGAACAGGATCGTTCCAAGTCAGCATGGATTTACGAAGGGGAAATCATGCTTGACTAATCTTCTGGAATTCTTTGAGGATGTAACTTGAAAAATTGACAGGGGAGAGCCGGTGGATGTGGTGTACCTTGACTTTCAGAAAGCCTTCGACAAGGTTCCACATAGGAGATTAGTGGGCAAAATTTGAGCACATGGTATTGGAGGTAGGGTACTGACATGGATAGAAAATTGGTTGACAGACAGAAAGCAAAGAGTGGGGATAAATGGGTCCCTTTCAGAATGGCAGGCAGTAACTAGTGGGGTACCGCAAGGCTCGGCGCTGGGACCGCAGCTATTTACAATATACATTAATGACTTGGATGAAGGGATTAAAAGTACCATTAGCAAATTTGCAGATGATACAAAGCTGGGTGGTAGTGTGAAGTGAGAGGAAGATGCTATGTGGTTGCAGGGTGACTTGGACAGGTTGTGTGAGTGGGCGGATGCATGGCAGATGCAGTTTAATGTGGATAAGTGTGAGGTTATCCACTTTGGTGATAAGAATAGGAAGGCAGAGTATTATCTGAATGGTGTCAAGTTAGGAAAAGGGGGCGTACAACAAGATCTGGGTGTCCTAGTGCATCAGTCACTGAAAGGAAGCGTGCAGGTACAGCAGGCAGTGAAGAAAGCCAATGGAATGTTGGCCTATATAACAAGGGGTGTTGAGTATAGGAGCAAAGAGGTCCTTCTGCAGTTGTACAGGGCTCTAGTGAGACCGCACCTGGAGTACTGTGTGCAGTTTTGGTCTCCAAATTTGAGGAAGGATATTCTTGCTATTGAGGGCGTGCAGCGTAGGTTTACTAGGTTAATTCCCGGAATGGCGGGACTGTCATATGTTGAAAGACTGGAGCGACTAGGCTTGTATACACTGGAATTTAGAAGGATGAGAGGGGATCTTATCGATACGTGTAAGATTAAGAGGTTGGACACGTTAGAGGCAGGAAATATGTTCCCAATGTTGGGGGAGTCCAAACCAAGAGGCCACAGTTTAAGAATAAGGGGTATGCCATTTAGAACTGAGATGAGGAAAAACTTTTTCAGTCAGAGAGTTGTGAATCTGTGGAATTCTCTGCCTCAGAAGGCAGTGGAGGCCAATTCTCTGAATGCATTCAAGAGAGAGCTAGATAGAGCTCTTAAGGATAGCGGAGTCCGGGGGTATGGGGAGAAGGCAGGAACGGGGTACTGATTGAGAATGATCAGCCATGATCACATTGAATGGCGGTGCTGGCTCGAATGGCCTCCTCCTACACCTATTGTCTATTGTCTATTGTCTACTATGGCTCGATTGTAATCATGTATTGTCTTTCTGCTGACTGGATAGCGCGCAACAAAAGCTTTTCACTGTACCTCGGTACACGTGACAATAAACCAAACTGGTAATACTCCCGATGTTTTCTGGGTCAAGGATTCCCAACGAGTGAAGAGCTGGGAAAGAGGAATGTAAATGTGTTTATTTCACCAAATACAGTGGAGTTGTTACGGCACCAGATGTTACTTCATTCCAGAAGGGCGAGCAACCTAGGGCACTGGTAGAGAGCTGGGAGTGGGTGCAGTGCGGTCATGCTGTTGAGAAGGGTGAGAGAGTGCAGGGATGGCTAAGGTGCAGAATGAGTGAGCGAGCATGAGCAGAGGATGCATAATTAGGATAATAGTTTTAGAGTTTGGGTTCACAGGTTAGATTGTTTGTGGGATTGCAGACATTGGGAACATCGATGATTGTCGGGAGATCAGCAGTTTCAGTCTTTTGGGGAAGATTGGGGATTGATGATTTTGAGATCAGTAATCTGGAGAAGACATTGAGGTGATGGGGTAGGGTGATTTACAGAGAGGCTAGAGAGGTACAGGGACCTCCCTGGAGAATTCATTCCATTCCTGAGAATTGTTCATAACACCAACAGGCCACTAATTGGAAATATGACTGTGAACTGTTCCCACCCAGCAGAAGATGCCTGGAGCCCTGCAGCAGCTGGTAAATCTATACCTCCGGTCTCCAAAACGCTTGAGTTCCCAAACATATGGGCTGCACATAACTCAGGCGCGTGTAAGATGGGGATGGTCTGTAATTATGAAGGTATCAGAATCTACTTTAGAGATGACAGGGGGAGGGGGAACAGTCAATAATCACTGGGAGATCAGGTTGAGGGTAATGGGAGGAGTTAGAAGCAAAATGTGTGGTTAGGTATCACAAGGGAGAGGGTCACTGATTGTGGGGAAATTCATATTGGTGGCATGGGGAGGGAAGCTTAGAGCAGTAGTCGAAAGGAGATCAAGGAATGGATTAATCTAGAATCGCCAGTGATCCTTGGTGAATGTGGTGGGGCCCCTTGGTGATTATGTGGGAAATGGAAATGGTGAGGGGGAAGGGGGGCAGTCTTGGAGGGAGACTGGAGATTTAATAAGCGCACGTCCTTTGGGAATGGCTGGTGTTCACAGGGAGGCTTGGAAATGTGGACATTGATGGATCATTAATGAAGACTGGTATTTGGAGGGCAGGGATCATAAAATGTGAAGGCTAATGAACTTGGGAGAGTGGGAAGCCAGTGGAGGCAGAGAGGTTGTAAGGGGTGGTGATCATCGTGATAGTGGAGAGATTAAAGCTTCCATGATATGATGGTTGGTGGGAGGGGAAGAGTAGTGATCTCAGGGAGATCAGAGATGAGAGGACAATGGGAGATCATGGTAGGGTATCTGTGATCAAACGGAGATCAGGTAGAGGAGGTCCTACTGCAAGATGGCTCCAAAATGTAGCGACACTTTGCGTGCTCTTCCCAGAGAAGGATCTACTATCCAACACAATTGTTCTACTTTTCTAAATCTTTTTTCTACCTGTAAACATTGCACCATCTGTACATTTTTTATTGCCAAGAAACTGATGTGCTACAATGTCCTACACTGCCGAGAACTATCTTTTTCCTATTGTACTTGAGTTTGAACTGATTGTGTCTGTGTGTGGTATATCTGATCTGTTTGCAGAGCATGCAAAATAAAGCCTTTCACTGTACCTCAGTACATGTGACAATAATAAACAAACCTAAACCAAAACTTACAGCAGACAGCACTGACAACAGAGAGATCTAATCATGTGCTAACAGACCTGTGGAAATTGAGATCAGGTGAGAGTCCAAGGCAGACCAGGGCATCATGTTGAAGTGATGCAGATTTTGCAGCTGTGCACTTCTCATTGACTATGCCCAGTTGCCACCCTATGTTGGTCCTCACCCTTGTAGTTCTATCCCCATATCTTTTCGAGGCAATATGCAGAATCCTACTCTCAAAGGCTTCTCCATTCTGGAATTTCACAGCCATGCATAACATTGTCATCAGATGCCCATCTTTAAAAGGCCATGGGGAAGTGTATTGAACAGAAAGTCCTGGCTGTTGTGTGCCCACTGGCAGCTGAAGGTGCTAGCCCAAGGCTAGGAGATTAGTTTCTGTCCAACCTAGATCAGCTCTTGGTTTGAGAAACAACATCTGGGCCCCTGTGCTCTTCCAAATCCGATCCAGTTGATTGCACAAGAACAGTGCATTTAGACAAGCATGAGAGGCATGGATAGGTAGATTGCCAATATCTGTTTCCTATGGTAAAGGTATCCAAAACTAGATTGAGAGGTAAGTTCTTCACACTGAGTAGTTAGTAGCTGGAATGAGCTACTAGAGAATGTGGTGAAAGCAGGAACAGTAACAATATTTAAGAACATCTGGACAGGTACTTGAATGAGCAAAGCCCAGCAGGATATGGAATTAATGCAGGCAAGTGGGATTTGAATAGGCAATGATGGTCAGCAGAGATGCAGTGGTCTGTATATTGCACCACTCTGTGACTATGAACCATACTCCTTTAAAGGAGAGACATTATACTGGGAGATTAACACTCTCAGGACATCACAAAGGGCTTTAAGTTAAATACGTGCTTTTTAAATTATAGTCACAGAAAGAACAGTTCACAGCTCACATAGATCTATGAACATTAGTTAGAAACATAGAAACATAGAAAATAGGTGCAGGAGTAGGCCATTCGGCCCTTCGAGCCTGCACCGCCATTCAATATGATCATGGCTGATCATTCAGCTCAGTAGCCTGTACCTGCCTTCTCTCCATACCCCCTGATCCCTCTAGCAAAAAGGGCCACATCTAACTCCCTCTTAAATATAGCCAATGAACTGGCCTCAACTACCTTCTGTGGCAGAGAATTCCACAGACTCACCACTCTCTGCGTGAAGAAATGTTTTCTCATCTCGGTCCTAAAAGACTTCCCCCTTATCCTTAAGCTGTGACCCCTAGTTCTGGACTCCCCCAACATCGGGAACAATCTTCCCGCATCTAGCCTCTCCAACCCCTTAAGAATTTTATATGTTTCTATAAGATCCCCCCTCAGTCTTCTAAATTCCAGCGAGTACAAGCCCAGTCTATCTAGTCTTTCCTCATATGTAAGTTGCATTAGGTTAGAACATCTTAAGGCTATTGGACAACACGAGGTTCTGATGTTGTGCCATATCAAACTCTTCTGCGGTAGTAGATCTAAGGGCAAACCCTCTGGTGCAAGAACAGCTCACAACTCATCTATGAATGCCAGTGAACATGACAGAGAAAAACCCATGAACAGACTATAATTGGGACCAGGAACTGCCAGCAGTCCACAGTGTCTGCATACCACAGGTCATTTGTTCTCCTCACACCATCGAGCTGAAAACTGTAATGTTAGCATCACAGAAAATCCTACTTCCCAGCACAAACTGAGCAGAGAGAGAGATAGTTTAGTTTAGAGTTACAGGGTGACGTTTCGGGTCGAGACCTTCAGACCTGTAACTTCTATACTGTAACAAGTAGGTTCTCAGCCTTCAGGACTTACACTCATGGATGCAGATGATAACATCCATGCTCATAACCGTGATATCATGGCTGAAGTTGGGAAAGGTACAATCCCTTGGAATGTTGGAAGGGATGGGAAAGAGTGGTGGAAAATTTGGAAACCACAATGGATGAGTTGTTAATTGTGGAAGCTGGTGGAATGGATGGCAAAACAAGGGGAGAGAGCAAAAATATGGAAATGCAAAGGCCACTTTATCAAGACACAAGAGACTGCAGCGACTGAAATCTTGTCGACCTGAAGATTGAAGGCCTGAAAGGTCGACAATTCCTTCACCCCCACAGATGCTGCTCAATCTACTGATATAGATAGAATCTGGTCAATCAGGATAGCAAGAGGAGAGGGTTACACTGTGGCAAAGCTCGGCGGAAGTAAGATGTCATTTTCAGGCAGAGATGGAAAAACTGAGAGAATGGAATAGAGTCTTTGTGTGAGTTGGGTTGGGACCAAGCGCAGTTGTTAACTCTAGAGGTTAGTGGCTAATGTTGGACATTGACTGAAACCTGTCTGCAGAAATGATGATTGAGGTGGGAGGAGTCAGAAATGGAATGTGTGATGGTGAATGACATTTTAACTTCAGAGCAAGAACAGGAGACAGCCATCATGTAGGATTGAGATAGCACAAGGTTGAGTTACTGGACTAGTTTCCAGTGGTATGAATATTAATTTCTCTAATTTCAAGTAACCCTTGAATTCCTAGCTGATCTCAGCTTAAGAAGATAAAAATATAATTTAGTTTCAATATTCTCATCAGAATAAAATTCAGCAACTGGAAAGTTATAATATCACAGGCGGATTCTAATGACATTGCTTACATAAGATTGACTTTGCTGATCCTTTTATATATTCAAAACTTCTAATGATGAAGAGAAATCACCCAAGCCTGCAGACTGAAAATTACAGGTGCGTGTTTTAATTGTGATGCCTGTAAATCAGATTTACTCAGCAACCTCATTACATACCAGTCATCGTATCACCTAGCGACACGGTGGCACAGCGGTAGAGTTGCTGCCTTACAGCGCTTGCAGAACCAGAGTCCTGGGTTCGATCCTGACTACGGGTGTTGTCTGTACGGAGTTTGTACGTTCTCCCCGTGACCGCGAGGGTTTTCTCCGAGATCTTCGGTTTCCTTCCACACTCCAAAGACGTACAGGTTTGTAGATTAATTGGCTTCGTATAAATGTAAATTGGCCCTAGTGTGTGTAGGAAAGTGTTAGTGTGCGTCACCCATTCCTTCTCTCCAGAGATGCTGCCTGTCCCGCTGAGTTACTCCAGCATTTTATGTCTACCTACTTGTTATAGACATCTCCTTGGGCCTGGAGAGGAATTTGGAGTGGGAGGGAAATGATGCAGCAATAAAAACCAGCAACATAGGTATGGCTAAGAAAGAGATCCAGCTGAGGGAATGAGCAGCTTGGATCTAAATATGAATTATGAACCCACACAGGTAATGATGTCTGAATTATAATCTGCCATGTGTGGTGGTAGGCAGTACATAGGACTGTTCGGTACTTTGCCTAGAGTGATCACAGTGGTAGAGTTGCTGCCTTACAGCGCTGTCTGTACGGAATTTGTACGTTCTCCCCGTGACCGCGTGGGTTTTCTCTGCGATCTTTGGTTTCCTCCCACACTCCAAACACATGCAGGTTTGTAGGTTAATTGGCTTGGTGTAAGTGCAAATTATCCCTAGTGTGTGTAGGATAATTAATGTGCGGGGATCGCTGGTCGATGTGGACTCGGGTAGCCGAAGGGCATGTTAACGTGCTGTGTCTCTAAATTAAACTAAACACGTGACAGCACTTGTGTACTGCCTAGGTTGTATGCAAAACAAAGCTTTTCACTGTACCTGGGTACCCTCGGTACATGTGACAATAAGGTTTCATTCATTCATTCATTCATTCATTCATTCATTCATTGATTTATGTGAGCTACAAGCAAACTGGTCAATAAGAAACATTCCTCAGTGCATGAGGCATTGGCAGTAAAAGTTACAGGGTGTACAGTTGTCTACAGATTCAGCTGAGTCAACATGGTTTTGTGACAGAAATAGTATTTGACAAATTTTAAAGAGTATTTGAGGATAAAAATTGTATGGTGAATAAAGGTAAATGTGTTTGGATTTCCAAAGACATTTGATGAGGTCACTTCTCTGGATATGATATTTGTGGTGGGTAATAATACTGTATTAGCATGGACAGGGAATTGGAAAACTAACAAAATAAAGTTTGGGAGAAATGGGTTACTTTCAGGTTGGCAAGATGTAACTAGTTGCTGCTGTAAAGATCGATACTGAGACCTCAGCAATTTCTAATCTACATCAATGTCCTAGATGAAGGGATTGAAGCTATTGTAGCCAAAAGCATTGTTCTTTGGTATTTGGGAATTTCTGATGAAGCCTACCATTTTTGCCCATCCCGTAAGCCCAAAGGAGATGGTGGTGAGCCATCATCTTGAATTGCAGCAGTCGTTCAAGAGAAGGTATTCCCACAGAGCTGTTGGAAAGTGAAAATAAGAGTGACAATGTGATTCCAAGGGATGACTCAGAGGGGGATCGGCTGGAGGTGGTGCTCGCATGCATCTGCTGCATCACAGGTTTTGTGTTATGTTTAGTTTAGTTCAGAGATACAATGTGGAAACAGGCCCTTCAGCCCACCAAGTCCACACTGACCAGCGATCCCCACACATTAACACTGCCCTACACACGCTGGGGACTATTTTACATTTATAGCAAGCCAATTAACCTACAAACCTGTACGTCTTTGCAGTGTGGGTGGAAACTGAAGATCTTGGAGAAAACCCACGAGGTCACGGGGGGAAACTCCCGTAGACAGGATCGAACAGACAGGCACCCACAGTCAGGATCGATCCCGGGTCTCTGGGCCTGTAAGGCAGTAGATCTACCGCTACGCCACCATGCCGCCAGTTATGTTATATTAAATTGCAGAGTTGCTGTGAGCAGCTAAATGAACCCCTGCTACTTATACTTCTTATGTTCTTGTCTTTGGGAGAGTAGTCTACGTGAGTAATGGTGGTGCATTTTGTGTATGGTACACACTGTAGCCAAGGTGAATCTGTTGTGGACAGAATAAATGTTGAGGGTGCTAGATGAATGGATTGCTTTGTCTACTTCTTGAGTGGTGGTAGAGCTGCACCTATCTGGGGAAGTGGAGAATATTCCATCACACTCCTTGCTAGTATCTTGTAGATGAAAGAAATACTTTGGGGTGTGAGAACGAAAGCCACTTACTGCAGGATACCCAGCCTCTGACCCGCTCTTGTAGCCACGGTGTCAGCTTCCGGTCAAAGCTGACTCCTAATATGGTGATGGTATGTCTAGGGAGGAACTGTAGATGCTGGTTTACACCGAAGATAGACACAAAATGCTGAAGTAACTCATCGGGACAGGCAGCATCTCTGGATAGAAGGATCTATCTGTGGTGATGGTACTACTTGGTGATGCTAAACCCATTGAATATCAGGTGTAAGTAGTAACTCTCTTGTTGGAGATGATCATTGCTCAGTACTTTTGTGCCTTGAGGACTTTGAATGGACTTTCCAAATGACTTTGTTCATGATTCAAAACAAGATAATGGAGATAATGGGGAATGAGTGGCACAATATTTGACAGAGTGTAATATGGGGATATAAGGTTATCCACTGTTGGAGGACAAATACAAATGCATCAGATTGTTTTAGTGGAGAGACAGCAAAATGCTGCTGTACAGGGGAATGGGAATATTTTCACAACAAATCAGCATGCTGTGAGAGTAAATCAATAGGAAGGAAAATGAATGGTCACCTTTGGTGCAAAAGTGATTCAGTACAAAAGCACATTTGCCTTGCAGCTATAGTTTTGGTCTTATTTTAGGAGCAGTACTAGACAAAGTGAGCCCGTTGGGCCCGTTCCTCGTAGGGTTTCCATTGTGGCCTGGGGAAATCGCGTTTAATTTTTTTTTTAAATGGTTAAAAAAAATTAAATGAACCTCAATGAAGGGGAGAGGAGGGGGGGGGCATGTGGGGTGGGTGAGGAGGGGGGAATAGGGTGGGGGAGGGGAAAGGGGAGCCACTGACATCGTCCTGCCAGCGGCCATCTTCTTTCTCCACTGTGGTGCCGTACTCCTCCAGAGGAGGGGGAGCGCAATTAAAGGCGGAACAGGGAAGGGGAGAAGGTGTGACCGAGGAGACCTGGACCCAAAGCCTCTCCTGTATTGGTGTAGCACCCTCAACCCCCTACTCAAATCCCCCATATCCCCCCTCCCTACCCCCCACTCTCCCATCGTCCCTGACCCCCACTCTCTCATCCCCCACCCATGCTGTCTCCTTCCCTCCACCCCTCCTCCTCTCCACCCTCACTCTTCCCTCCTCCCCACCCAACCCTCCTCCCCAGTACCACTCTCCCTCCTTCCCTCCCTCCCACCCCCACTCGCACTCTCCCCCATTCCCCACCACCCTCCTTTCCCCCACTCTCCACCCCCCATCGAAAGGCATTTACCGAGCGTGCAGGGAGGAGGAGGGAGCGCCGGACTACTCGAGCCTGGCAGCGGAGGTGGGACTACTCGAGCCTGGCAGCGGAGGTGGGACTACTCGAGCCTGGCAGCGAAGGTGGGACTACTCGAGCCTGGCAGCGGAGGTGGGACTACTCGAGCCTGGCAGCGGAGGTGGGACTACTCGAGGCAGGCTGGCCGGTCTGGGAGAGTGGGGAGGGGAGAGAAGCGAGAGGAGGGAGGCGTGCACAAGATGGCGGAGCGTGAGGAGGAGGAGGAGAGCCGCCGCCATCTTTCTGAAGTCGCGACGGGGCCGTCGGTTGCAGTGGCCCTCGATGCACCGCCATCGGTGGAAGCGGCCGCTGAAGGAGGAGGATGAGAAGCTGCCCGCTGCGCTGCGGCCTGTGTGCGGTTAAGGTGCGGCGCGCTGGGCACGGGAGGGACAGGGGACTCGAGGACGCTGTGGCGTGGGTTGAAGAGACGGAAGGGAAGGATGAGTGGACCATCAGTCCGACCATCTCCCTCCTGCCCGGGTGTGGGAGAATGGGGAGGGGAGAGGGGAGGCAGTGTTTGCGGGCGGGCAGCTCCGCTAACGGCGTCCATCTTGTTTGTGTGAGTGAGGAGAGGCCGTGCGTGGTGACGTCATACGCACAGCATGAAAAAATGTGTTTAGAAATGAGAGTTTTAAAGTTTAAAATGTCTGTAACAAAAGATATACGAACAATTTAAATAAAACTTGTTATAAACAGTCGCCAGGATAATAGTGATTAAGGTGGCGCTAAAATTGTGGCGCTATGGTTTACCGTTTTGGCTGCAGGTCCACATGTTATATATATATCTGCATGAATTGTACGGGGGGGGGGGGGGGGTGGGCGCGAGCTCATCTCACAGGCGCACGGGTCCCATTGTGACGTCACACGCTGAAGACCTTCAATAAATCGGATAGAAATTAAATGTTTTCACTTTAAAACCTCTCTAACTTAAAAAATGAACGACCAATTTAAAAGAACTTGTTAATAGGCACCAGCGGCAAGAGTGGTGATTAAGGCGGTGCAAGTTTTAGTATATAGATCGAAGATAGATACTTGCATTGGATAAAGTTCAGAGTCATTACATTCAGGACAAAAATGAAAGTGCTGGAGGAACTCAGCTGGTCAGGCAGTATCAGTGGAGGGAATGAACAAGTGACGTTTCCGGTCAGGATTCATCTTCAGAATGAAGAAGTCTACGGACCCAAAGCATTCCCTCCACAGATGTTGCCTGGCCCGCGGAGTTCCTTCAGCACTTTCTGTCTGGCTCATAATTTCAGCACCTGCATCTCCATCATTACTTTCATGCCACTATTGAAGAGATTATAAAAGTGGAAGGGTTGAGTATATTGTTCCGATACTCGGACTACTTTTTAAGAATGAGAAATGACCTTTTCGAAATGTACAGGCTTGTACATGTGGGATTTGATCAGGAGGGTGCAGAGAGGGATGTATCCTCTTATGGGGTCAGGAACATGGGCTGAATTTACATTATAGACAATAGGTACAGGAGTAGGCCATTCGGCCCTTCGAGCCAGCACCACCATTCAATGTGATCATGGCTGATCATGCTCAAACAGTACCCCGTTCCTGCCTTCTCCCCATACCCCCTGACTCCGCTATCCTTAAGAGCTCTAGCTCATGATATCCATGGAGTGTGGGCTGTGTTTCATAGAGTTGAGTTTATCTATTGTCACGTGTAATAAGGTACAGTGAAAATCTTTAGCACCATTACAGCATTAACACCATTACAGCATTAACACCATTGCAGCATTAACACCATTGCAGCATTAACACCATTGCAACATTAACACCATTACAGCATTAACACCATTGCAGCATTAACACCATTACAGCATTAACACAATTGCAGCATTGACACCATTGCAGCATTAACACCATTGCAGCATTAACCATTGCAGCATTAACACCATTGCAGCATTAACACCATTGCAGCATTAACACCATTGCAGCATTAACACCATTGCAGCATTAACACCATTGCAGCATTAACACCATTGCAGCATTAACACCATTGCAGCATTAACACCATTGCAGCTTTAGCACCATTGCAACATTAACACCATTGCAAAATTAACACCATTGCAGCAGTAACACCTTGGCCAGCATCCTTACAAATGCAGAAAATCAATTCTACCTCTGGAGAGGAATGACGAATTGCTCCTGCTTTCCTCCCTCTTACAAGATTCATCTTTCCTCTTATCTGTTCTTCCTCAACCTCTTCTTGTTCTTGTTCAACCTCCAAAGACGTACAGGTTTGTAGGTTAATTGGCTTGGTATAAATGTAAAATTGTCCCTAGTGTGTGTAGGAGGGCAGTGTTAATGTGCGCAGATCGCTAGTCGGTGCGGACTCGATGGGCCTGTTTCCACGCTGTATCTCTAAACTGAATTAAACTGAACTAAACTCTTTTCTCCACTGGAAATTTTTCATCAGTTCCGGTGAAATATTGTTCATCACTACATTGACACTGTTTATCTCACCAGTGACCTGCTCAGTATGTATTGCATTTCCTGTGCCTTTTATTTAGGATTTACAGCAATCACAAATGTCTCCACATAATGGGTAGGGCAAGGATTGTTATCTGACTACTGTGAGTCCACATAATTAATGCCAATTTCAGGGTGAGATATCCCCAACTTCTACGAAGACAATTTGATCATCTGTATTTTACCAGTTGACATTCTGTGTGTTAATCATCTGTTTTTTAATCTGAACCTTTCCAGGGCACGTGCGCATTAGCGACTTGAAGATTGCGGTTATGGTGAAGGGGGAGAAAGAAACTATGTCTATTGCTGGGACAATGCCGTACATGGGTAAGTGTGGGTGCTTATGGATGGGCAGAATGGAGAAAAGCCCTTGCATTTACATAGTACCTGCCTTGACTTCAGGAGAAAGCATTAAGAATCTGCTGAGAGCTGGGTCGAGCTGGTGCCATTCATTTTGGAGAGTAAAATTGAAGGAAAAATGGGATGAAGGGAAAATTCATTATTTCTATTTTCCAATAATTGATCACCTCAGTACTATGAGTATGCAATACCATGTATTTACTCTTCAATACTATGTGTCATTGTTGCAAATCATGTGTCATTGTTGCAATTTTACATTTCTGACACTGCTCACAGTTAAGCATTTTAATCTGATTTCCCAATTCTCTTAAGGCAGTGTTTCCCAAAGTGGGGTACGTGTACCCCCAGTGGTATGCGATAGGTCTTCAGGAGGTACGCGGCAATTTTCAGCTATGTACCACTGAAGCATAGATTCATTATTAGAAAAAATATACCGTGGTTACGAATTATTTTATACATACATATATGCAAATAAATTATATATTTTGTATGAATTCTCCTCAAGTTATGGTAGCTGCTGCATTTGGGTAGTTTGCAGACTGCCGTGCCACAACTCATAAATTTTCATTTTCTCGTTTTGCGGCAACTTGTAAATCGATTTTCTAGCCCTTGAATTCTCAATTATGGATCATTGGTTATAAACTGGGTGTATAAAATGCACAAAAGAGAGCAATAAGGAAGATAGAAGTAGCCGCAGACAATGAGAAAACGTCGATATATCTGGACCGTATGAATGTAATGAAATTGAGAAGGGTGTGTGTACCACCTGACATCTCTAAAGGACCGACAAAGAAGATGGCGAAGAAACTTCGTAAGTACGATGCAAATTACTTGTAATATGGATTTTCATGGACGGGAGATGAAGATGAACCGGCTCCATTATGTAGGAAAATAACTGCAGATGCTGGTACAAATCGAAGGTATCACAAAACGCTGGAGTAACTCAGCAGGTCAGGCAGCATCTAGGAGAGAAGGAATGGGTGACGTTTCGGGTCGAGGCCCTTCTTCAGACTGATGAAATAGTCCGAAGAAGGGTCTCGACCCGAAACATCACCCATTCCTTCTCTCCTCGATGCTGCCTGACCTGCTGAGTTACTCCAGCATTTTGTGATACCTTCGGCTCCGTTACGTGTCATTTGTCATGAAATTTTAACAAATGAGAGTATGAAGCCTTCCAACTTGAAGCGCCATTTTGAATTGAAACATATCGAGTACAAAGACAAACCTGGGGAAATTGTTTCGAGAATAAACTTAAAGATTTTTTTAAAACTCAGAAAATAATGTGGGCCCTGACAGGAAGTGAGAATAAAAAATCCTTATTAGCTTCATATATGGTGTTGCTCTTAATAGCGATAAATGGCGCACCGGAGACAATTGGCAAAACTTTGGTCAAGCCTGCAGCAAAGATAATGGCAAAAGTTATGATCGGAGATGACGCAGAAAGATCTTTTGATCGTATTTGTCTCTCAAATAAAACTGTTTATCGAAGAATCACCAAAATGGCTGAAAATATTAAACAAATATTGTCTGACATCCGTCAGAATAGTTGTTATGCATTACAGGCGGACAAATCCACTGACATGGTGAATTTTGCAAATCGTTTGGTGTTCGTTAGGTATAAAAAAGACCACTAACTTCATGACGTCCTTTTAATTTGCCAACCTTTGCCAGAATTTACAACTGGAGAAGAAATCTTTAACATTATGAAAGAATTTATACAACAAAACAAACTTGATTGGAAGCGTTGTGTTGGAATGAGCACAGACGTAGTGAAGGCCATGGTCGGATGTAAACAGGAGCTTGTTTCAAGGATTAAAACTATTACACCAGATGCAAAATTGACACACTGTTGCATACACAGAGATGCTTTGGCTACACATATGATGGCTGCAGACCTAAAAAAAGATCTAGGCCAAGCAGTGAAAATCATAAATTATATTAAAGGACGTCGGTTAAATGCCCGACTTTTCGCACAACTGTGCAGAAATGGGTAGTAATCATACTCAACTTCATTTCCATACTGAGGTTTGTTGGCTTTCTCGTGGAAAAGTGTTGACTCGTTTGTTTGAACTCGTAATAAAAGTTGTGAATTGAAAGAATGTTTACAAGACTGGAGATGGCTGTCAACTAGCATATCTGGCAGACTTATTTTCTGTGTTAAATAATCTTAATTTGGCCTTACAAGGCAAGGAAATTTCTATATTTCATGTTCAAGATAAGGTGAGCGCCACAGTGGCTAAATTGAAGTTGTGGCAAAAGCGAGTTGTTCATGGAGAAGTGGACTCTTTTCCATCTCTTCATGAATTACAGACAAGTTTGAGTGAACAAATTGAAGACAGTGTGATGATTATTATAATAGAGCATTTACAGAATTTACAGATGAATCTAGAAAAGTATTTCCCGAAATTGGACATAGATATTGAGTGGATAAGATACCCATTCAACATCAATCAATCAGTGCCAAAAGGTCTGTCACAAACAGAAGAAGAACAACTTTTGGAACTAGCTTCTGATGGATTCTGAAAAAACAAGTATAAAGAGAACACATTATCTTCATTTTGGTTACAAACACAAAATGAATTTCCAGAATTGTCAGATAAAGTCCTGAAGTTCATGTTTCCATTTCCAAGCTCATACCTGTGTGATGTTGGATTTTCACCCCTTGTGGACATTAAGACGAAGAAGAGTCTGAAGAAGGGTCTCGACCCGAAACGTCACCCATTCCTTCTCTCCCGAGATGCTGCCTGACCTGCCGAGTTACTCCAGCATTTTGTGAAATAAATACCTTTGATTTGTACCAGCATCTGCAGTTATTTTCTTACAAGACAAAGAAGAGGAACTGCATATTAGATGTCGAACCGCAACTGAGGTTGAAATTAACAACTACAGGGCCAAATTTTGCCAAAATATTTTCCCAACATAAGCAATTTCATCCTTCACATTGATGATAAATTATTTTAATTAAAATTGTATTTAATGGATACTTTATTAATTTTATTCTAGTAATTATACATTATATTATAGAAAACTTTTGTTTACATGCAAACCTTAATCCAAAATAAAAATGTATCCAATTTTTATCGACTTTTACAATGAAATACGATTGTTTTTAACGAGGGGTACAAGATGCTTATGAAAATTTACGAAGGGGTACACGGCTATCAAAAATTTGGGAATCACTGTCTTAAGGGAATCTTCCATCACGCTGTGTCACTGTCCTTATTTACACTCGTTCCATACCTAAATTCATACATCTGAAACAGGTTTTGAACTTCATCAAGTTAATATCACTCTGTTACCCAAAACTCTCCCTATGCAGTTACTTTTCAATCATGAGTCATGAACATTATTATATTTTAAATCGTCCAGTCCATTCACAGCACAATGTTCTGCTCAGTTGCCTCAAATATATTTTATGCTCATTTTAAAACCCATATTTCCTCATTTGACTTTGCAATTGTGTAATAATAATAATAATTCATTTATTTTATATAGCGCCTTATCACATGCTCAAAGCGCTTTACAAAAACAATTAACATAGAAACAAACAGACAAACTATCCTGACGGAAAAGCGGCTAATACTCAACGCCAGCGTCCTCTCACGTCAGGGTCCGGCAGTAGACATTAAAAAGCACAAGACACACAGATATAATTTTTTACACAAACAGCCATCACAGTGATTGCTCTAGGCATACCCTCACTGTGATGGAAGGCAAAGTCCTATCTCCTCCTCGTTCTTCTCCCGTGGTGCCACGAGGTGATCGAGGCTCCCAACTTTTTGAAGCCCCCACCGGGCGATGGAAAGTCCCAGGGCCGAGCCGAGCAGGCCGATGAAAGTCCTGAGCCCCCACCGGGCGATGGAAAGTCCCAGGGCCGAGCCGAGCAGGCCGATGAAAGTCCTGAGCCCCCACCGGGCGATGGAAAGTGCTGCGGCCGAGCCACGCAGGGCGATGAAGGGCCTGCGAGCGGGTTGATCATACCTCGCGCTTCGGGGCGGTTGAAGCTGCTACGGCTGGAGCTCCCGAAAGCCGGTCGCCAGCCAGGGACCTGCGAACTCCCGATGTTGCGGTCTGCAGGGCCCACGGCCGAAGCCTCCGAGATGGTAAGTCCAGGCCATGCGACCGGAGTCTTTGAGGTCGATCCCAGCTGGAGGCCGCCGACTCCACGATGTTAGGCCGTAGCGTGAACGGAGATACGACACGGTAAAGGTCGCATCTCCGTTGAGGAGGAGATTTGAAAAAAGGTTTCTCCCAACCCCCCCACCACCCCCCCACATACACAGAGTTAAAAATAAAACAAAACGTACATTTAACGACGACAATGACAAAAAACAGAAGATTAAAAGTGTAAGAAGATTAAAAGTTGTCCATGATTCACGCATCGTCTCTTTTCACAAAATCCCTTTATTCCTTGGCTGTCTCTTTGTCCAAAAGTGTAATCATTGTTCAGGCACTCATAGACTTCTACCACCAAAGGTTTATTTCCATCAATATTTCATAACTCCACACAAACTGATCCTCCTTGCTGATTTTCTGGGCCAGGTCTCTTTTCCATTGCTTATTCAATGCCATCCTTTATTTTCAGAGCTACCCACCTTATTTTCCCTTCAAGCCTTCCTGTTGAAATATTAAGTACTCCAGAATATTTGGTTACCAGTGTGGTCATCTTGCAGCTATGCTTCTGTAAAGACTATTAGGTCCACACTTGTGCACATTAAACATGACCTCTTCTCCGTTGTTATGAAAGCTATGCACCTTCAGAGAAATAGCTTTTAACTTTGACCCTTCCTTGTACACTCCAATTATCATTCGCTGTGTCACTACACCGCAGTGTATTATTAACCTCTTTAAGTTCCTAAAATTCCCCTTACTTGAACCCTACTTCAAGTTGGGGTTCAACTTCAACCCGACTCCCCTCAGTCTATCACCCACCACCACCCCCACCCCCAATCATCACTTTAATTTAAAGTTGCAGCACGATGGATGTAAGACCCATTCATATGTTCATGTGATAGGAGCAGAATTAGGCCATTTGGCCCATCACGATGGCTGATCTAACTCGCTCCTAACCCCATTCTCCTGCCTTCCCCAAACCCCTGACATCTGTACTAATCAACCCTACTATTCCAAGGAAGCACTTCCCTCCTTCCTCACCTCTGGCCCAGTGACTCGAACCTACTAGCTCTCACACATCTGAGCTATGCATTCAACCCTTTGATCTCCATCATCCTATTGCCGATTTGCAAATGGCCAGAGATTTTTTTACCAATGTTTTTCTGCTTGTTAATTGTAGATTGTAGATACTCATTCTGCCCCAGTAGATTCTCTTAGTTCTATCTCTTGAGTTGGTTCATATCATATCATATCATATCATATATATACAGCCGGAAACAGGCCTTTTCGGCCCTCCAAGTCCGTGCCGCCCAGTGATCCCCGTACATTAACACTATCCTACACCCACTAGGGACAATTTTTTTTTACATTTACCCAGCCAATTAACCTACATACCTGTACGTCTTTGGAGTGTGGGAGGAAACCGAAGATCTCGGAGTAAACCCACGCAGGTCACGGGGAGAATGTACAAACTCCTTACAGTGCAGCACCCGTAGTCAGGATCGAACCTGAGTCTCCGGCGCTGCATTCGCTGTAAAGCAGCAACTCTACCGCTGCGCTATGCATGGACCCTAATGGCAGGATCCTCCCCTTCCCATTCCTGCTTTCTGTCGCCACCGTGAGGAGATGTTGTGAACCCTGACTGTGGGCAGCCACCACTGTCTCCAGCACAGAGAACATTTTCTGTCACCTTGGTAAGCTAGCTCTGACACTGTGACTTTCCATTTCACTACACCCGCTGGTGTGCCCTGCTCCACCTGCTAAGTTACTGCTCATACTTTGCACACAGCTGTCTGCATGTCTACTCAACTCAAGCTGCCTGCCCACTCTAAATCTACACAAGACTAGGTGCCGTTGTGCTTGAAGGTTGCAATTATACAAAATGCGAAGGGCTGTTGGAAGCAGGAGAGCTCTAAACCATTTCAATATTGTAAAGACACAAGAATCAGCAGTTGCTGGAATCTGCATTGTTTTTTTTGCTGACTATTATACATATCATATGACGGGCCGCGGCTGTGGACGGGGAACGCGGCTGGAGGCCTTTATCGAGGCGCCGCGGTCTCCATGCCTCCTGGATCGCCGCGTAGAAGCCCGGCTGGGCCCCGCGGGTCGGAGTCCGGGTCGGCGGAGCGGCCAATGGAGCCCGCGGCTTGGGCCCGAGTCGCCACCACGGAGGTGTGAAGACCCGTGACGATGGGGCCTCAGCAGTGATGAAGCCTCGCGGCGGCGGCGATGCCTCGCGGGTCGGCCTGTGGTCGATGGGAGCATGGGGGAGCCGTGGGGGGGGGGGGGGGGGGGGAGAATGGACAATGGAGACCCGGCGTGGGGAAACTGCTGTGGGGGGGGAACAATAGTAGGAGCCGGCGTGCTTTGTAACTTTGTCAGCAACGTAGGCGGCTGCTATTTGATACATTGGGTATGCAGCAAAGAATCTCACTGTGCCTAGTCACATGTGACAATAAAGTATTCCATTCCATTCTATTCTATTCTATATTGCCACGCAGTTATGCTTAATGCAGACAGGCAATGAGATAGTCAGAACAATGCAAATGCGGCTCCTTTAATTGACTGATCCTAAAGGGTGTTCCCTCCACCAGCACAGATCCTGCTCAGTATTTCTCTGAACTGTCAGAAGGGATTATTGCTCAGTTCAGCCGAATGGAATCATGGAAGGAGAAGACTGAGCCAATTAGCCTAACCCACAAGCTATAATGCATAAGAGAGATTGATTGATTTTGTACCATTGGCGAGGATATATGCAGTCGTATTGTGAGCACCATATCTGAGGAAGGAGAAGGTCCAGAGGAGGTTTGGACCCGTTAATGGGTTCATGTATGATGAGCGTTTGACGGCACTGGGCCTGTACTCACTGCAGTTTGGAAGGATGAGGGGAGGCCTCATTCAAACTTAATGAATAGTGTATCACCTACCACTCTATCCACTCTTGGATAGAGTGGATGTGGAGAGGATGTTTCCACTAGTGGGAGAGTCTAGGACCAGAGGCCATAACCTGAGAATTGCCACAGAAGGTTGTGGAGGCCATCAATGGATATTTTTAAGGCAATGGGAGAGAGATTTTTGTTCAGGGGTTCAGGGGTCATGGGAGAAGGCAGGAGAATGGGATTAGGAGGGAGAGATAGATCAGCTATGATTGAATGGCGGAGTAGACTTGATGGGTCGAATGGCCTAATTCTGCTCCTATCACTAATGACCTTATGACATGACCACATAGCATGGCTAACTCTAGATGCCAACACATACAACTCTAAACCAAACTCATTTAATCTCTTCAGGTTCGCTGTGTCCAACCCTTTGTGCTGAACTCGTTTTAATCTTCTGTCCCTGACCTGGTTATTGTTTTACAACCCTATGCACCTGATAGGTCCAACGCTTTCCACTTAACATGTCCAACCATCCATGCTAGCTGCACCTCACAGGGAGGAGGACCAAGACCAGCTTAGAGACCGGTCTAATTCCTGAGAGCTCCTGCGATCAATCAGCCGATCAGGCTAAACCGTGTCTTGTTCCAGTAATTTCACCAAGAGCAGCCTCTGCCTGGCCATCTTGCTAAGCAGCCAAACCTGTCTGAAGAAGGGTCTCGACCCAAAACATCACCCATTTCTTTTCTCCATGGTGCTGCCTGTCCCGCTGAGTTACTCTAGCATTTTGTGCCTATCTTCAACCAAACTGCGAGATGGTTTGGTGTGAGCATCAGCCAGGCCCAGGACTTAGGACTCCTATGTTTCTTCTCAAAGGTATATAGGATAAGAAAAGTTGTTGCAGCATGTACATGTGAGGGCAATCATAGCTGTGTGACACTGCAACCATTGCCGTTTATGCAATCTCCTGGCTGACTATTCCTTGTATGTAACAAGCTAGGTAAATCGTATTCAAAAGGGCGGCATGGTGGCACAGTGGTAGAGTTGCTGCCTTACATTGCCAGACACCCGGGTTCGATCCTGACCACGGGTACTATCTGTAGGGAGTTTGTACGTTCTCCCTGTGACCTGCGTGCGTTTTCTCCAGGTGCTCCGGTTTCTTCCCACACTCCAAAGCCATACAGGTTTGTAGGTTAATTGCCTTGGTAAAATTGTAAATTGTCCCTAGTGTGTGTAGGATAGTGTTAGTGTGTGGGGATTGCTGGTCGGCATGGATTCAGTGGGCCGAAGGGCCTGTTTCCATGCTATACCCTTAAACTAAACTAAACAAAATTTAAAAAAAAAAAAAATAACAGCCTTTTGCAGCTGTTTTGGTTTATCTTGGTACCTTACTTAAATGAGCAGCAACCCAGAAGACCCCAGTTGAGAAGATGTAATTAGCAACTTGAAGGGAATACCTCTGGTTGAAGCATCGTGGGCAAGTTAGGACAAGCAGGTGAAAATGATTGTTCCGAGCTGAGAAGCCTTAATCTCCGAGCCTTTCCCATTGACACCAATGCAGGAGCATTGTATCCAGAGACTGCTTCCATACGAGAGCTGAGGGGGAAAAAATGGGCAGGTCGATCAAGCTGGAAAAAGTGCAGAAAAGATTTGCGAGGATGTCACAAGAATTTCAAGGGACTGAGTTATAGGAATGGGTGAACTGGCTAGGACTTCAATTCTTGGAACGTAGGAGACATAGAAGTGGTCTGACAGAGGTGAATAAAATCATGCAAGGCATAGATAAGCTGAATGCTCAGTCTTTTTCCTCAGGTAGGGGAATCAAGAACTTGCAGGCAGAAGTTTAAGGGAACAGGAGAAAGATTTAATAGGAACCTGAAGTGCAACTATTTCACATGCAGGGTGGTGGGCATATGGAAAAAGGTGCCTGGCAAAGTGATTGAGCAGGTAAAATACATACAAAGGATGGGTTCCAAGGGATATAGATCAAATGCGAGAAAATGAGACAAGCTTAGATGGGCACTTGGTCGCAGAGAGGGCTTGGGCAAAAAGGACTGTTTTCATGCTATGTGATATCTCTGACTCTAATTCAATCTGCAGCAGAAGAAGGGTCTCGACCCAAAACGTCAACCATTCCTTCTCTCCAGAGATGCTGCCTGTCCCGTTGAGTTACTCCAGCATTTTGTAGCTACCTTCAACAACATGTTGTCCAAAATGAAGCATACTCTATATCCATCCGCAAGGTTTCCACACGAACAGAGAGGATTTAAGGTTAGGGAGTGTTCATAAGTTCATAATTGATAGAAGCAGAATTAGGCCATTTGGCCCATCAAGTCTACTCCACCATTTAATCATGATTGATCTATCTCTCCCTCTCCTAACCCCATTGACATGCCTTCTCTCCATAACCCCTGTCACCCGTACCAATCAAAATTCTGGAAATGTGTAAGAAGGCACTGCGGATGCTGGTTTAAACCAAAGATAGACACAAAAAGCTGGAGTAACTCAGCGGGACAGGCAGCATCTCTGGAGAGAAGGAATGGGTGACGTTTCGGGTCGAGGCCCTTTTTCAGACGGATGAATTCTGGAAATGGCAGTGATAATTTCTTCTATACATGTCAACCTTAGTGTCAACCTTAATGGTGACACTGAAACTGCTCACCACATGTTTAGTGAGCTCAGCCCACCATGCGTTGAAGAGTGGACTACATTTTTTTTGCCTCAGAATGGTCAAGTGAAATATGAGGTGCTGTCCCCCCAATTTGCATTTGGCCTCACTCTGACAATGGAGGAGCCCAAGACATAAAGTCCGCTGGACTTAACATCGCCGGCGCGGCTCGGCCGTGGGACGTTTCAGTGCTCGGTGCGGCTCGGCCGCGGGGCCTTCCATCCCCTTGCGGGGGCTGTGCGTGTCGGTCGCTTCGGTAGGGGTCGAGCTGCCTGTCCGTGGGCGCGGGGGGAAGAGAGTGGAAGAGAGTGGAAGTTTTGTTGCCTTCCATCACAGTGAGGGGGTGTTTGGAGTCACTGTGATGGATGTTTGTGTTGGGGTCGTGTGTCCTGTGTTCTTTTCTTTTTTGCTGTGTCTTGTGACTGCTGAAATTTCGTTCGGTATTTATACCGAATGACAATAAAGTTCTGTTATGTTATTGTGGGAATGGGAAGGGGAGTTAAAGTGTTTGGCAACCCGGAGATCACGTTGGAGCAGGTGGCCTCAAGTTTCAGTGATTCTGTACAATACTGTTAACCATAGTTGCTTCAAGGACTGCTTCACCAGTGATGGGAGAGGAAAAGGTACGTACATTTTGGGTTTCATACAGCAACCCGGGTACCATATGTGGCTCCATGTGCAATCACAGAAGGTTAAAAATTGCAATGAAAATTGTATTAAGTCATTGTCTGCAAAGACAATGCTATTGGAAGTGCAGTTATGCATATGTCTCTGTAAACTATAAATGGGAGCACTTATATTAAAATGTGCAAATAAACATCAAGTGTTTAACCCATCCTGTTTGGGATGTTTTGTTTATCATTGTCATGTGTACCAATATACAGTGAAAAACGTTGCTTTGCTTGCAATCCAGGCAAATCATAGTGTACATGAGTACAAGCAAGTACTTATCATGTTGATGTGACAGCCAAGAAAGCACACCAATGCCTTTACTCCTGAGACTGAGGAAATTTGCCTTGTCTCCATTGACTCTTGCAAACTTCTCAGACGCACCATAGAAAACATACTGTCAGGTTGCATTAAAGCTTGGTTTAGGAACAGCTGTGCTCAAGACTGCAAGACATTGCAGAGAGTTGTGGATGTAAACCAGTCCATCACACACTCCCCACCATTGATCCACTTACACTTCACGCTGCCTCTTCTTGGTCCTGTTGAGTAGAAGGCACAGAAGCTTGAAAGCGCGCACCACCAGACAGGAACAGCTTCTTCCCCTCTGTTATCAGGCTTCTGAAAGGTCCTTCCATAAGCTAGGGTACTGCCTGATTCACCTCTCTCCCATTGTGGGGACATTGGACTTTGTCTATGGAACTATTGTGCTCCGATGCCAAGAACTATATTCTGCACTCAGTATCTTCCTCTTTGCTCTACCTACTACACTTGAGTTTGATATGATTTTATTTCAAACTATACATGCCTACATCGCCATTCAATAAGATCACAACTAATCATTTAACTCAGCCCCATTTCCTGTACTAACCCCATATCCCTTAATTCTCTTAATATTCATATGCTGAAAGTTAACTCATACATTATGCAGATGGTGCTGCACGCTATGTTAGTTGCCTGTGGATATACCTTAACAGTTTGTAATTAAAAACTATTAAATAAAAATATTTAAGACTTACAGTGAGATAAACACATTGAAATACTCCACAGTTGCTCTCCACCTAAAGAGAAATAATAGTTGATATGCCATGTTACATTATTTATTTTTATTTTTAATAAACTTTCTTACTTATTTCGATGTTGTGCGAGTGTCACATTACCTTGGAATGCTTGACTGGGCACAAGCCCAAGACGGGACCCTCTGATAGATGGATAAACCTTTCTCTGCCTTCACTCATATCTGTAGTTAGTTAGTCAGTTTAATTTATTATCACATGTACCGAGGTACGGTGAAAAGCTTTTGTTGCATGCTAACCAGTCAGCGGAAAGACAATGCATGATTACAATCGAGCCATTTACGGTGTATAGATACATGAGAAGGGAATAACATTTAGTGCAAGATAAAGCCAATAAAGTCTGAGGGTCACCAATGTGGTAGACAGTAGTTCAGTACTGCTCTCTGGTTGTGGTCGGATGTGGTCGGATGATTCAGCTGCCTGATAACAGCTGGGAAAGGGAAGACGAGGGAGTGGCCAGGGTACGACTCATCCTTGACCATTCTGCTGGCCTTGCCGAGGCAGCACGAGTTATAAATGGAGTCAATGAAAGAGAGGTTGGTTTGTGTGATGGTCTGGGCTGCGTCCACAATTTGCTGCAATTCCTTGCAGTCTTGGATGGAGCTGTTCCCAAACCAAACTGTGATGCATCCTGATAAAATGCTTTCTTGAATTTTGTTACAGTGGATTATTTCCAGCCCCATTACTGTCATTTCACGGATTAAGCCAAGAGGAGTTTAACGCATGTGATCGACCTCTTCTGCTCTGAGTGGTGAAATGCTGTAAAATGTACTTGGAGCTTCAGTGAAGTTTCCAATCCAGATAATGGAGCAGTCAGAGCAGCTGGAAATACCAAATGATCAAACTTCTGTTTGATACTGCTGCTAGTTTACATTTTTCCTTAACTTTCCTCTGTGGAAATATACGTCTGTCTAACTTGTCAAAAAGGACAAGATTAGTATACTTGCTTCCACCAGTGCAACCAAGCATGGATTATTGACTGCATTAAATAACTGTATTCATTGTAATGTTTTATTTTCATATTTCCCCAGCTCCTGAGATATTGCATGCATCTATATATGGGTGCACTGGCTATGACTTTGCCGTCGACTGGTGGTCTCTTGGGATCACTGCTTACGAGCTCCTCAAAGGACAGGCATGTTAAACGGCTCTTGCACTTATGTATTCATAGAGTCATAGAGTTATATAGCGTGGAAACATCCCTTTAGGCCCAACTTCCCCACACTGGCTAACATGTCCCATCTACACTGGCCCCACCTGCCTGTATTTGGCCCATATCCCTCTAAATCTGTCCTATCCATGTACCTGTCTAATTGTTTCTTAAACGTTGCCACAGTCCCTGCCTCAACTACCTCCTCTGCCAGCTCGTTCAATAACCCACCACCCTTTGTTTGAAGAAGTTACCCCTTAGCTTCCTATTAAATCTTTTCCCCTTCACTTTAAACCTATGTTCTCTGGTTCTCTTGCCCCTACTCTGAGCAAGAAACTCTGTGCATCTACCCAATCTATTCTTCTCATGATTTTATACACCTCAATAAGACCACTCCCTCATCCTCCTGCGCTCCATGGAATAGAGACCCAGCCTACTCAACCTCTCCCTATAGCTCAGACTCTTGAGTCTTAGCAACATCCTCATAAATCTTCTCTGTACCCTTTCCAGTTTGACAACATCTTTCCTATAACATGGTGGCCAGAACTGAACACAATACTCTAAATGCGGCCTCATCAACGTCTTTTACAACTGCAACATGACTTCCCAACTTATAAACTCGATACTGCTGAAGGCCAATGCGCAAAAAGCCTTTTTGACCACCTTATCTACCAGTGACTCCACCTTCAAGGAACCATGCACCTGCACTCCTAGATCCCTCTGCTCTACAGCACTCCCCAGAGCACTACCATTCACTGTGTAGTTCCTGCTTCAATGTTTCACAACCATCTTCACTCTCTGCAATACCACCCACTTTTGTATTATCTGAAAACTTGCTAATCTTGCCAAATCATTGGTATAGATGACAATCAATAAGGGGCCCAGCACCGAACCCTGAAGCACACCACTAGTCACAGGCATCCAGTCCGAGAAGCAACCTTCCACCATCACCCTCTGTTTCCTTCCGTGAAGCTAATTTTCTATCCATTCATCTATCTCTCATTGGAACACATGCGATCTAATCTCAGTGCCCATTTGTGCCCCATATCTTACAAAATCAGTCAATAAGCATACATCATCATCTTGTTCCTAATTTCACTCTTCCCTTGCCTGCACCAACACATTAGTAGCTTGATAGATAGGAATCTGTAGCTGCACTTTGGTTCCATCATTCAATATAAGGTATAAATTGGGGAGCTTAACACCCTCTGCAAAACTCTTGGTTTATGCACCAGTTGAGTCAACAAACAGAGTGCCAGAGAAGGATTGGACCAAATTACTTGCTCCACCTCTGATCCATGCCTGGATGCCTGTGACTAGTGGTGTGCTTCAGGGTTCGGTGCTGGGCCCGTTATTGTTTGTCATCTATATCAATATCAGGACATCCTATTGACACTGAAACATTGGTGATATCTGGAACATTTATTCCTGAAAATCTGAGAGTCTAGTCTTGATTGCCTGTCCAGGTAGCCAAGGCAGTGAGCAAATTTTATAATTCTGTGTGCTTGATGGAAGAACTGATGGGACAACATGCACGTGGCCTTTCCTTGCAGCTTGCCCAGCCCTGCGATGTTGAAGTCAGCTATTATCCCTTTCCAATCCTCTGCCACCATTACCTCCGATCAGAAGTGGGAACAAACCCAAGTATGTCCTACTGATGAACTAATCCCACAACTCATGTTACATTACATTTAGCCATCCTAATTTGGCTAAAGTGGTGAAGCCCTTGTTATTTTAGCCGAATGATAACCTCTTTAAGCAATTCCTCCATTGGTGCTTTGCCCATTATTTTTTTCTTCACTTTGATTATAGAATTGAGATTAAAAGAGGTTTATTCAAAATATAATGGTTTGGAGGAGTTGCAGACAACGATGAACACCGTCAGAAGATACAGCGTGATATAGATCAGCTGCAAAAATGGGTGGAGAAAAGGTGGAAATGTTCAACACTGGAGGGCACAGCTACAAGGAAAGAGGGGGAAAGTCTAATGGAGATGTGCGGGGAAAGGTTTTTACACATAGGGTGTTGGGGCCTGCAACGTATTGCCAGGGGTGGTGGTGGAGGCAGATATAATAGTGGCATTCAAGAGGTTTTTGAAGGCACAAGGAAATTCAAGGAATAGAGGGATATGATTCACATGAAGACAGATGAGACCAATTCAGCTAGGCAGCGAGCTTGTCACAAACATTGTGGGTCAAAGAATTTTGATTGGATTTTACCTCTGATGTATAGTGCTATGAATGCATTGTCTTTTCACAGAGACCATATAAAACCACCAGGACCACCAGGATGACTGAAGCACTGGACCAGGTTACTTGTGTGAGGGTTGTCTACCCCTCTGCCTGGTCCAGTGCAACGGTGTCATTGCTTCAGGAGGTAAGGACACATGCAGAGCTATTACATCTGCTTGGATGTATTATGGTAGATTTAGTCAGTTAACATCCTGCCCCTTGACTACTCTAATCTGCCACACTGACACTTACTGGCCCATTCCTGGAGACTACCATCTTCCCAGGGAAGTTGGGAAATGTTGATTCCTTAGTCCCTGACTGTTAAGTTTTGACCATCAACTGCAGCAATATTTTTTATCAGCATCAAGCCTTCAAGAAACATTAGGTTGCTAAGAACTGCGTCCAAGAGATTCACTTTTAATTATTGAAACTGTGGTGTATTATGATAAGAATTGACGAGTGAGACAGGTTAGCATACAACATATGGCTGCTTTACTTCAACACCACCAGAGAGTGTAATCAGGTATCCCACAATGCTTTATACCCGGAACTACGGCAAGGCTCAGCTGCCAAAACACAAAACTCAAAATGGTAAATACACCACATTACCCCCTTTTTAAAATGAAGGTAATCTTAAATAACTGAAATTAGCAAGTGCCTTATTACTAACAATAACCATTCCCAAAATTACTACTATGCAAAGTTACTTGTTATCACTAGAGACCCTCTTGTAGTTTTAACAAGTCTCAGTCCATCTGTGTGTTCATATTAATGAAAACAACTTAAACAACTAAACAGTCCTTCATGCCGAACATTTCCCCTTTTAAAAAAAAAAATGAAGCTTAAGGGACATAGCGGTCTGGAGGCTTCCTGACCCTTGATGATCGGCGTGGACTCAGCGGCGCAGCAGCTGCAGCTGTACGGTCCACAGTCCCTGGCTCGCTGCATGATGACATGTCCTCCGGCTGTGCGGGTTGGCTCGGTGCAGAAGTGTCAGTGGTTGAGTTTTCAGTGTCCTGATCCAGTCCATCTCCCATGACTCTGAATCTCAGCTGATCTCCATGTCTCCTGTAGGTGATGTCGGTGTCTCCTCCTTGTACTTTGTAAGACACCGGTCCTGTTTGATCCACTATGACTCCAGGAATCCATTTGCGTCCTCCCCCAGCCGTATTGTATAAATACACTGGGTCATCCACTGAGAAACACCTGTCTGCTGCACGGAGGTCATGGTGAAACTTCTGATTGTACTGTTTTTTACGAACAGCGGCTGCTGTGTCCGGACGGATGAAATCCAGACGGGTGCGCACGTGTCTGTTCAGAAACAGGTCAGCAGGTGACTGACCAGTAGTGCAGTTTGGTGTGGTGCGATACTGCATCAAAAAGATGGAGATCCTGTGCTCCACATCCATTGTGTCAGCTTTTTCATTCCACCCTTGAATGACTGAACGTACCGTTCTGCCAGGCCATTCGAGGCAGGGTGACCAGGAGCACTTGTAGAATGAAGGATTCCATTCTGCTGCATGAAGTTTTTAAACTCCTCTGACGTGAACTGCGTTCCATTATCCGTGACAATGTGCTCCGGCAATCCATAAGCTGCGAACAGTCTTCTCAGTCGTGTGATAGTGGCTTGTGATGTGATGCTAGACATTTTAAACACCTCCAACCACTTGGAGTAAGCATCCACCACCAACATGAAAGTGTGTCCCAAAAATGGACCAGCAAAGTCTATGTGTAGTCTTTTCCAGCTCTGGCCAGGAAATTCCCATGGATGCAAAGGCACCTGACGAGGCATCCTTTGCTCCAATTGACATGACTCACATGCTCTGCAAACTTGCTCCACCTCTGCATCAACTTTAGGCCACCATACGTACTTGCGTGTTAGTGCTTTCATTTTCACAATTCCTGGATGGCCAGAATGCAGCTCCTTTAAAACAGTTTTTCTCAACTTTTCAGGAATCACCACTCTGGTGCCCCACAGGACACATCCTCGCTCTATTGAAAGTTCACATCTACGCGTGTGGAAAGCTTTCAGAGTCTCATCCACTTCAGCAGGCCAGCCATCCATGACAAATTTCAGCACCTTTGACAACACGTTGTCTGTGCGTGTTGCACGTGCCACTTGGTCTGCGTTCAGTGGAGCCTGCTCAAGATGTTCAGTTAACAGTGTGTATACGCTGTCAGTGACGGCTGTGGTCCCTGTGTCGTTTGTGTCAGGCAGCGGAACTCTTGAGAGGCCATCTGCATTACCATGTTTCCCTGAGGCACAGTACTCAATGTGATAATCATAGGCAGAGAGAATTATTGCCCATCTTTGGAAATCGAGCTGCAGCCATGGTAGGCAGGCTTTTGTGTTCTCCAAACAGTGTTAGCAGGGGTTTGTGATCAGTCACAAGTTTGAATTTCCTCCCCCACAGGTATTGGTGAAACTTCTTTACACCAAAAATGAGCGCCAGTCCCTCTTTCTCAATCTGAGAATATTTCTTCTCAGCAGGGGATAATGTGCATGATGAGAAGGCGATGGGGCGCTCCTCCCCTGTAGGCATTTTGTGTTGTATGACAGCTCCAATGCCATACGCTGAGGAGTCACAGGCCAGAGTGAGAGGAAGCTTTTGGTCATAGTGCACCAGGATCTTGTCACTTGTGAGCAGCGATTTGCACTTGTCAAAAGCTTTCTGCTCTCGACTTTTCCACTCCCACGACACCTGGTCTTTCAGCAACCTGTACAGGGAAGCAAGCACAGTGCTTTGGTTGGGCATGAACCGTCCATAATAATTCACTAGTCCCAAGAAAGCTCTCAGCTCTTTCACACAGGTGGGGGCTGGTGCATCCTTTATTGCTCTGACTTTCTCCGGTGACGGCTGAATGCCCTGGCTGTTTAACACATGACCCAAGTATTCGATTTGTTTCTTTCCAAACTCACACTTTGCGTCCCTGACTCTCAGTCCGCTCTCCTGCAGTCTCTGTAGCACTTTATGCAGGTTTTGCAGATGCTCTCGTTCAGTTTTTCCTGTGATGAGGAGATCATCCAGATACACCACTACATTCAGATCTTTCATGAGGTTCTCCATGATTCTTTGGAAGATGGAGGGTGCTGCGCTCACACCAAAAGCCAGTCTGTTATAGACAAATAAGCCTCGGTGTGTGTTAATGGTCAACAGTTTTTTTGATTCTTCCTCCAGAAGTACCTGCTGGTACGCTGAGGCGAGGTCAATCTTTGAAAACACCTTTCCTCCACTGAGGGTTGCCATCAGCTCCTCTATCCGTGGCAATGGATAAGTCTCTGTAGTGGCAGCTTGGTTTACAGTGAGTTTGTAATCTCCACACAGACGAATGGTATGGTCCTTTTTTTCAACCGGAACAACGGGTGCTGCTCATTCACTATGTTTGACTGGAGTAATTATGTTGGCCTTTTCCAGTCGGTCCAATTCAGCCTCCACTCGTGCTTTCATGGCATATGGCAGTGGGCGGCTTTTGCAAAACTTTGGGCGGGCCCCTGGTTCCACCAGAATTGTTGCTTTGACATCACGCAGAGTGCCAAGTTCATCTTTAAACACTTCAGCGTGTAACTCCAGTACATCCTGTATTGATGTCAGGTGAGGCATCTCCTTAATATGTTTTATGTCTTCCTGATAAGACTTGTCACTGGCATGTTTAATTTCTTTCCAGTTTAAGGTGAGCTTTTTTAACCAGTTCCTTCCACACAAAGCTGGTCCTGCTCCCTTTACCACAATCATTGGTAGCTGCTCACTCTGACTCTCATATTTGACAGTGGCTTCAAACTGTCCCAACACAGGAATAACCTCCCCTGTGTATGTCTTCAGTGTGACTTCAGCAAGCCCTAGTGGTTGCTTTAAAAAGGTAGTCTGAAACAACTCCTCTGAGATAATGCTCACGGCAGCTCCGGTGTCAATTTCTAGTTTGACTTCTTTGCCATTAACCACAAAACATGCCCGGTATGCTTGTTTACAGTTGTTGCCATTTACTAATGAAAACATTGGCAACACTATTTCTTCTGCCTCCACATACTTTGTGTTTTTATCAGTCTGTCGTTTATATCTGCTCTGTGTCGGTGCCGCCGCCACTTTTTCTCTGCATGCCCTTTTAATATGCCCGGTTTTACCACAGTTGTAACACTTTGCATCTTTAAAGCGACACACCTGTGGGCTGTGATTTTTGCCGTTACATCTATGGCAGTTCCTCCCCGTTTGCTTAACCGTGTGCGCATCCACTTTATGCACTTGGTTCGGACGTACCTCGTGTCCCCGCAGCTGCTGCGTGTCTCTCTCCGCAGTCTCCATGCTGAGGGCGATTTCAAATGCCCGTGCAAAAGTCAGGTTGGACTCCGACAACAGCCGTCGCTGTCTCTGTCTTCGGGGCGAACTCCCCTATGGAACCTATGATAGGCATTTTCTGCTTGTTTTATCCTCGTCGCCAACTTTAACTGTGGTGTATTATGATAAGAATTGACGAGTGAGACAGGTTAGCATACAACATATGGCTGCTTTACTTCAACACCACCAGCGGTAGCGCAGCGGTAGAGTTGCTGCTTTACAGCGAATGCAGCGCCAGAGACTCAGGTTCGATCCTGACTACGGGTGCTGCACTGTAAGGAGTTTGTACGTTCTCCCCGTGACCTGCGTGGGTTTTCTCCGAGATCTTCGGTTTCCTCCCACACTCCAAATACGTACAGGTATGTAGGTTAATTGGCTGGGTAAATGTAAAAATTGTCCCTAGTGGGTGTAGGATAGTGTTAATGTGCGGGGATCACTGGGCGGCACGGACTTGGTGGGCCGAAAAGGCCTGTTTCCGGCTGTATATATATGATATGATATGATATGATATGAGAGTGTAATCAGGTATCCCACAATGCTTTATACCCGGAACTACGGCAAGGCTCAGCTGCCAAAACACAAAACTCAAAATGGTAAATACACCACAGAAACTTTGCAAGTAAAAGCATGAAGCATGACAGCTTTGATGAGGTATATTGTTTCCTTCTGTGGTGAGAACTATGGATAGAGGCATAGTGTCACAGAGTCATGGAGCACGCAAACAAGCCCTTTGGCCCAACTTTCTTTCTTTCTATCTTTCTTTCTATCATTTTATTTCATACATGTTAAAAGACATCAATTAAAAAAACAAAATAAACCAAAAAAACAGAAGAAATACAAAGAATTTCATCCATTACTTAACGTCTTTACATGTGCGAAAAGGAGTAGGAAGAAATGTGAACTTATTTAATCCTACCCCCATTCCCTAATCAATATTTATCAAGTATTATCTATAATAACTAATACCTAAAATACATATATAACTACATATATACTCACTCACCCCTACAATCATATGAATATACCTATTTACACAATAATGTCTATATTAACTACATCTAATATACATCTAATATACATCTAATATTTGGTAGGACAAATCAAAATAGGACGTACAGGGTAAATGGTAGGGAATTGAGGAATGCAGTGGAACAGAGGGATCTGGGAATAACTGTGCATTGTTCCCTGAAGGTGGAATCTCATGTGGATAGGGTGGTGAAGAAGGCGTTTGGTACGCTTGCCTTTATAAATCAGAGCATCGAGTATAGAAGTTGGGATGTAATGTTAAAATTGTACAGGGCATTGGTGAGGCCGAATCTGGAGTATGGTGTGCAGTTCTGGTCGCCAAATTATAGGAAGGATGTCGACAAAATGGAGAGGGTACAGAGGAGATTTACTAGAATGTTGCCTGGGTTTCAGCACTTAGGCTACAGAGAGAGGTTGAACAGGTTGGGTCTTTATTCTTTGGAGCGTAGAAGGTTGAGGGGGGACTTGATAGAGGTTTTTAAGATTTTGAGAGGGACGGACAGAGTTGACGTGGGTAGGCTTTTCCCTTTGAGAGTGGGGAAGATTCCAACAAGGGGACATAGCTTCAGAATTGAGGGACAAAGGTTTAGGGGTAACATGAGGGGGAACTTCTTTACTCAGAGGGTTGTGGCTGTATGGAATGGGCTTCCGGTGGAAGTGGTGGAGGCTGGCTCGATTTTATTATTTAAGAGTAAATTGGATAGGTATATGGATAAGAGGGGATTAGACGGTTATGGTCTGAGTGCAGGTAGATGAGACTAGGTCAGGGAGAATGGTCGGCGTGGACTGGTAGGGCCGGACAGGCCTGTTTCCATGCTGTAGTTGTTATATGTTATATGTTATATGTTATACATACATTAGGCCAATCATATATATACATATATATACCCGACCATTTACATACAAAATATAAATACAAATATAGTCACCCACCCGTATAATAAGTCAGATATTAATACAAAAATACTCATACACCCTTATATGTTCATATAGATATACTTATTTAAATAATGATGTGTTATTATATGTAGACCCCTGGTGACTGTTAATCCCCCCTCCTCACTACCTAGAAAAAATCATGTGTTTATATTTGTTTTTAAACTGGATGATGTTTGAACATTGTTTTAATTCCGCATTCATTCTGTTCCATAGCTTTACTCCACTGATTGATATAGAAAATATTTTCATTGTTGTGCGAGTATTGCGAATCTTGAAATGTAATGTTCCCCTTAATTTATACCCCCCCTCTCTTTCATAAAACATTTCTTGTAAGTTACTTGGTAGCAAATTGTTTCTCACTTTGTACATGAATTGAGCTGTTTGATATTCCACAATGTCATAAAATTTGATTATTTTAGACAATAAATAATGAGTTGGTGTGTTCACAAAAACCGACATTATGAATTATTCTAATGGCACTTTTTTGCAGTATGAATAGTGGTTGTAGTGAACTTATATATGTACTTCCCCACACCTCTATACAGTAACTTAAATATGGTGAAACTAGTGAACAGAACAGAATGCGAAGTGATTTGTTATCTAAGAAATGTTTTGCTTTGGCCAGAACTGAAATGCTTCTAGATACTTTACTGTGGATATGTTTAATGTGAGATTTCCAGCAATTTTTTTCATCTATTATCACCCCAAGGAATTTAGTTTCATTTACTGTTTCTATGTTAACACCCTCTATCTGTACCTGTGCTTGATTGTTTATTTTACTGTTCCCAAATATCATAATTTTTGTTTTGCTCAAGTTTAGTGATAATTTGTTAATGTCAAACCATTTTTTAATTTTGCAAAATTCTGAGGTGATACTGTCCAAAAGTTGCTGTAAATTTTCACCAGAACCAAGAATGTTAGTGTCATCAGCAAATAGGATGAATTTCAATATTTTTGATAATTTACATATATCATTGATGTAGATGATGAAGAGTTTAGGACCCAACACTGACCCCTGGGGGACTCCACACACAATGTCCAAACATCCAGACCGATATTCTCCCATCTTCACGAATTGTTTCCTGTTCTTTAAATAACTTCTAACCACTCTAAACCCTAATCCCATATAGTTCCAATTTATTGATTAATATTTCATGATTTATTGTATCGAATGCTTTTTTTAGATCAATGAATACCCCAACAGCATATTTCTTTTTATCTATAGAATTTGTGATTTGTTCAATGAGTTCAGTTAAAGCTAGTGATCATATCATATCATATATATACAGCCGGAAACAGGCCTTTTCGGCCCTCCAAGTCCGTGCCGCCCAGTGATCCCCGTACAATGACACTATCCTACACCCACTAGGGACAATTTTTACCTTTACCCAGCCAATTAACCTACATACCTGTACGTCTTTGGAGTGTGGGAGGAAACCGAAGATCTCGGAGAAAACCCACGCAGGTCACGGGGAGAACGTACAAACTCCTTACAGTGCAGCACCCGTAGTCAGGATCGAACCTGAGTCTCCGGCGCTGCATTCGCTGTAAAGCAGCAACTCTACCGCTGCGCTACCGTGCCGATGTTGACCGGTTACTTCTGAATCCATATTGACTATTAGAGAGTAAATTGTGCTTATCTATGAAATTGTCTAATCTGTTGACGAAAGGTTTTTCCAGAATTTTAGAGAGCTGTGGGAGAAGAGAGACAGGTCTGTAATTTGTGAAGTGGTGTTTATCTCCAGTTTTATACAGCGGAATAACTTTAGCTATTTTCATATTATTGGGAAATTGACCGGTTTGTAATGATAAGTTAAAAATGTGTGTTAGTGGTTTAGAAATCCCATCAATTACCTTTTTTTACTATTTTCATATCTGTCTCATTATAATCAGTGGATGTTTTATTTTTGCATTTATTAACAATATCTACAATCTCCATTTCTTCTACCGGTTTAAGAAACATTGTACTTGGATTCGTTTCTATAAGATTATCATTGGATGTCACCGGATCTGGGATTTTTTATCTGTTCCCATTGCGGCAAAGACTGTCACTGGAGAATTGGGTCGGTCAGCCACAGCAGACGCTGCCAATATGTGCAAAGACCCTGGAGACCTCAGCGTGGTGCAGAAGCATGGCCTTTCCAGACTGAGAGCTGCCAATGACCCCTCTAAACATTTCCTATCCATGTACATGTCCAAATGCCTTTCAAATGCTGTTTTAGTACTTGCCTCAACTACCTTCTCTGGCAGCTCATTCCATATACCCATCACCTTCCGAGTGAAAAGGTTAATCCTCAGGATCCTGTTAAATCTTGCCCCTCTCACCTTAAACCAAAGTCTTCTGGTTCTTAATTCTCCTAAACTGGGTAAAAGAGTTCAATGCATTCACCCTATTTATTCTCCTCATCACAATAACTGCTGAGACATTGCAAAACACAAAAAGCATTCCCAAACAAACTTTATAAATGAAATGCTATTTTCTAGTCAAATGTAAATTGCCTGCCTTTGTCCATACACTTAGTGCCTGTGGTGTCTTCCTGCTCAGACCTGCCCCAGTGGGTATGGTGCAGCTGGTGAAAGACTGCTGTGTATCAGAGGCAGTGGCCACAGATGATGTTAAGCTGCAATGGGCTTGATGTCCAGCCTGCAAACAACACTTGCTTCCTTGATACCTGCTGCAGCAGTCCAGGGCTTCTGGAGACCATGCAGCAGGAAGGACATTGGCAGTGTGGCAGGGCAGGAGGTCACATTCTGACGGAGGCTTCCAGCGTGTGTTGCATGGAAGCAATGCCAGTCCTTTAGGATGGCACTCCAGCAATCCTAGTAAACCGTGGGAGAGCAGGAGCAGAGCCAGGGGCAGGAGAGAAAGAACAGAGAGGGGGGTTCTGGACTGTACAATATTGACATCAAATCCTGCATTACAGTTGATTCCATTGCGTAGAATAAATATAGTTTTTATAATAGGCAGCCAAATACACAGAGCATTTCATTGTGCCTACTGTTCAGCGTTCTTCCCTGGGCTGCCACCACAATCCTCATAATAATAATAATAATAATAATAATATTCATTTATTGTCATTGCAACGAGTACAACGAAATTAAAAAATAGCCAATCCTGACGGTGCGTACAAACATATATGCAATAAATGCAAAAACAAATAAATACATAAATACAATTATATTAAGTACAAGATTTTTTAACGGTGTTGCCTAGTGCAAAGGTAGTGTTCAGTTCTCGTATGGCCCTGGGGTAAAAACTGTTCTTAAGTCTGTTTGTTCGGGATTTGATCGACCTGAAACGTCGACCAGAGGGCAGATGAACAAACAGACGGTGGCCGGGGTGGGATGGATCTTTTATTATTTTGCCTGCTCTACTGAGGCAGCGTAGGCTGAACAGGTGCTCCAGGGAGGGCAGTGAGCAGCCGATGATCTTCTGGGCCGTCGTGATGACCCTCTGAAGGGCCTTCCTGTCCTTTTCTGAGCAGCTGGCATACCATGTGGTTATACAGTATGCCAGCACACTCTCGATGGAGCAGCGATAGAAGGACAACATGAGCTTCTCCTGCAGGTTGGTTTTCCTGAGGATCCTCAGGAAGTGGAGTCTCTGCTGTGCCTTCTTTACTGTGGTGATGGTGTTGGTAGACCAGGTAAGATCCTCTGCGATGTGCGTACCCAGGAACCTGAAAGCGGGTACCCTTTCCACACAGACCCCATTGATGTAGAGTGGGTCGTATTCTACACTGGTTTTTCTAAAGTCAATTATAAGTTCCTTTGTTTTGGAGGAGTTCAGGACCAGATTGTTCACTGAACACCATGCTGCCAGCCTTTGGATTTCATCCCTATAGGCTGTCTCATCTCCTCCTGAGATGAGTCCAACCACAGTCGTGTCATCCGCGAACTTGATGATGGTGTTGGTGGGATGGGTGGGGGCGCAGTCGTGAGTGTAGAGGGAGTAAAGGATGGGGCTCAACACACAGCCCTGTGGTGAGCCGGTGCTCAGTGTAATGGTGGAGGAGAGGTGAGGGCCTATTTTGACGGTCTGGGGGCGGTTGGTCAGGAAGTCCTTGATCCATTGGCAGATGGTTTGGGAAAATCCAAGGTCGGAAAGTTTGGTGACCAGTCTGCTCGGGATGACCGTGTTAAAGGCAGAGCTGAAGTCGAGGAAGAGCATCCTCACATAGCTCCCCTGGTGTTCAAGGTGGGTCAGTGCAGTGTGAAGAGCAGTGTCGATGGCATCCCCTGTAGACCTATTTGCTCTAGGCAAACTGGTGTGGGTCGAAGGTGGGTGGGAGGCTGGCTTTGATGTGCTGCAGGACCAGTCTCTCGAAGCACTTTGTGATGACCGGTGTGAGTGCTACCGGACGGTAGTCGTTAAGACCGCTGATGACAGACTTTTTCGGCAGTGGGATGATTGTGGCGGACTTCAGGCAGGGAGGGATGGTGGATTTTAAAAGGGACAGGTTGAAGATTTTTGTGAAGACCTCAGATAATTGGTCTGCACATTCCCTCAGCATTCTGCCCGTCACACCATCGGGGCCTGCAGCTTTCCTGGGATTCACTGCTCTGAGCACGCGCTTAACATCATACTCCTGCACAGTGAAGGTGTTGCTGTCAGGTGCTGGAGAGGGTGTTATGTCTGCCACTGTAGCTTTCACCTCGAAACGAGCAAAGAAACAGTTAAGTTCCTCTGCCAGCGAGGCGTCGCCGTCGGCAGTCGTGCGGTTGCTGGTCTTGTAGTTGGTGATGTGCTGGATGCCTTGCCATACCCGCCGTGGGTCATTGTTGGTAAAGTGGTCCTCAATCTTCCTCTTGTAGGACACTTTGGCATCCTTGATGCCTCTCTTCAGGTTGGTTCTAGCAGCACTGTATAGAGCTCTATCACTAGACCTGAAGGCGGTGTTACGGTCTTTGAGGAGAGACCTGACATCCTTTGTCATCCAGGGTTTCTGATTGGGATACAACCGGATGCGTTTGTCGACGGTGACATTGTCAACACAGTTTTGGATGTAGCAAAGTACAGTTGATGTGTACTCCTCCAAGTCCTGATCCTCAAAAATATCCCAGTTGGTCCTTTCGAAGCAATCCTGCAGCTGCGAGGAAGCTCCTTCAGGCCATGTCTTAACAGTCTTTATGGTGACTGGAGCTTTCCTCCTGAGTGGGGTGTATGCTGGAGTTAGGAATATGGACAGGTGATCTGACTGCCCCAGGTGTGGTAGTGGTGCTGACCTGAAACCCTTCTTAATATTTGAGTAAACCTTGTCTAGTGTGTTTTTCCCCCTGGTAGCACATCTTATGTGTTGTTCAAGTTTCGGGAGAACTGACTTTAGGTCTGCATGATTGAAGTCCCCGGCTATGATGTGGGCTGCTTCTGGATATGTGCTCTGTTGTGAGTTTATTGCACCAAGCAGGTAGCCTAAAGCAGTGCTAGCGTTAGCATTCGGTGGGATGTAGACTGCTGTTACTATAACCCCTGTAAATTCGCGAGGAAGGTAAAAAGGCCTGCATTTAACTGTTAGGGACTCCAGATCAGGAGAACAGTGGCTATCTATGATTTGGATGTTAGTGCACCAGTTGTTGTGCACGTAAATGCATAACCCCCCCCCCCCCCTTGCTCTTGCCGGAGTCGATGTTTCTGTCCCAACGAAACGCTGTACGCCCGGCTAGCTCAATGGCTCCGTCTGGGATAAGTGGATGAAGCCATGTCTCTGTTACTAAGAGAATGCAACAGTCCTCCACGGGTTTGTTTGCTGATATCTGTAGTTTTAGTTCGTCCATTTTGTTGATGATGGATCTGGCGTTGGTGAGAAACATGCTGGGTAGCGGTGGTTTGTGTGGCTGTCTCTTTAGCTTGGCAAGTATACCGGACCGGCATCCTCGCTTTTGCTTCCTGTTTCTCCTCCGCCTGCGACGCCTGTTCGCGCCGACAACTATCCACGGAGCGCCCGGTGTCCTGGCTATCTCTTCCGGTATATTTCGCGGGTGTGGAAATTCGCGCACAAGGTCCCGATTGCACTGGAATCCTATGATCAGAAGATCCTTTCGGTTGTAGGTAGGATTTGCCTGATTTGCCTGGTTTGCATGACTAAAATTGACTAACAGACATAACACAGATAACACACATAAAACGCACCGAAAGGGAGAGCTGTGAGCCGCTGCGTCCGTGCGCGCCGCCATCTGTCCTCTCTGGTCAAACCTGTGTGTACCTTGCCCTCTAGCTAGCCAAGGCCTGGATTAACCACAATGTTACACAGTGTGCACATCCCCGGACTGATCTGCTGTCTGACATTCATTCAGTGTCAGTATCTGAGCTGGTGACTGTAAATGGCATCAATGTCGTCGAGCCATACAGTTATACAGTCCCTTCGGCCCACACAGTGCATGCACTTCTCCAACCACCCGAGTTCTCCTCCCCATTATGGTCACTTTGTGGTTCTTCCACTCTGTTCTAGTTGCATCTCCTGGATGTTTGGAAGGTAAAATGTGCAATTGTAGAATTATGTTGGGAGTTAGAGTCATAGAGTCATAGAATGATACTGTGAGGAAACAGGCCCTTCGGCCCAACCTGCCCACACCGGCCAACATGTCCCATCTACACTAGTCCCACCCTCCACCATTTTGTCCAATAGAGTCATAGAGTTAGAAACAGGAGTTAGACAAGAGGTATGTGTGAGGCGCAGACTAAAAGTCAGAAGACATTGTGTGATGAGGCGATGTGTAGGAAGGAACTGCAGATGCTAGTTTACACTGAAGATAGACATCAATTACCGGAGTAACTGAGTGAGACAGACAGCATCTCTGGAGAGAAGGGTTGGAAGCCACGAGGAAGAAGGTGGTGGCGCAGGCAGCATGTCTGAAGAAGGGTCTCGACCTGAAACATTGCCCATTCCTTCTCTCCAGAGATGCTGCCACTGAATTACTCCAGCATTCTGTGTGATGAGGCAGGTTGGACGTAGATAATGTCCTCCTGCCGTGAGTAATTTCTATGTATTATATTTCAGCTACTTACGGTTAGCCCGGCTGTAAGACTGTCCAGCCTGGCCAAAATTAAAGAGAAGTACGGGGCAGATATCAACTGGGATGCTGTCCTGGGGATGAAACACGCAGCAGGATTCATCCCCAAAGTAAATCCGTTCCACAAAGACCTTTGACGAGCAACTGTATATCATGAAACAGTGAATTCTAGCCAGCCACATCACATGTTGATCACTTTCCATCTCTCAATGTTTAGTTTAGTTTAGAGATACAGCACGGAAACAGGCCCTTCAGCCCACTGGGTTCCGGACCGACCAGCGATCCCCACACATTAACACTATCCTACACACACATGGGACAATTTACACTTATACCAAGCCAATTAACCTACAAACCTGTGCATCTTTGGAGTGTGGGTAATGCCGAGTCAGGTCGCGATTACAATGTCTTCAGAAACATCGCGAAAACACCCACGCTGTCAATGCTTCTCCTGCGTTCCTGATTTTCACTGAAATCACGGACAAGTCGGTAAGTACTTGAGAGTTTGGAACTATAACACCTTGTACAGGTTACTTAAAAACCAAGCTTCACTGTAACAAGGCATAAACTGGATTTACTTCCAGTTTACTAATAGCTGTATTAAAAAAAAAAATTATAAGTGGTTAAGTGGATTTTTGTGAAACGTGTGTGGGCATTCTTTGAAAATGTAAGGGAGATGCCTATATGGTTTCTGGGTTGGGAGCCCACTTTAAATGCAATGGCTGATGGCCATAAACATCGCGAAAATTCCCACGCTTACCTGACCGTCAAACTGTCGCCTCCAATCTACCTGTCAAATGTCCTGAATCTACCTGTCAAATGTCAAATGTCCTGATGGTAAATAAATTGGTTAAACACAAGCATTGTCGAGATGCCTCCTTTAGATTGAAATGTTCGATGGAAGCCAACACCACTATTTCAAGGACAGGTATTTTTATGGTATTTTGAAATGACTTTACTTATTTTAATATTATGTGCTTCTAAATGCATCTAAGAGAACCTATCAAACCTGGGGACAGCAGGCGACAGCGCCCGCAATAAGCAACGATACCTGCCGACAAGCCAGCTGTCGCCGAGAAATTTCAAACCGGATGATTTCTCAGCGACGCGCTGAGATCCACTATGATTTTTGGAAGACTCCTCACGATCATGCCCACGACACCTGGCGAACTGTCGGCGACAACCTAGTCACCGGCAGTCGTCTTAAAATCGGCTAAAGTGGGACAGGCCCTTTAGTCCAATACACGGTTCAATACATAATGCATAGAAAAAGCCCACTGAGTCTATGCAAGAGTCACCAGATTTCCGGGCCATTTCACAGTCCCAACTACAGCTGGCACTAAAGGTCCGTTGCAGCCGTCACCTCCACCTGCTCGTCCCACGAACCGTCATCCCTCTCATTGCCCAGCCATCTTCAACCTTCATGCCCCGGGGGCACCTCCCACTGCCATTCTGAGGGCCCGGAGGTAAGCATTATAAACAACCACTCCACCATTCCAGCAGTTACCTGTTTATGCAGCCTAGAATAAAGTGTACAATTCATCCCTAAGAAAGAACAAACTTGCATTTGTACCAATTCTCTCACTTCCCAAAATACATTGCAGCTGGATGAAATTAGGGTTGCTGTTACGTCAGCACCAAAATTCCCCAAAGTGTCAATGAGATACTGGCTATGTGGATTTATAGGAGCCACCAGCGGGAATGCAGAGACTGTCCTTGAAATAGTGGTGTGGGCTTCCATCTAACATTTCAATCTAAAGGAGGCATCTCTACAATGCACTCTATCTAGACTTGACTGGAATATTAGTCAAAGGCTGAAGAACAGGGCGTGAATTGACAGTTGATTCGAGGAAGAAAGATCTATGCATTAAAATGAGACAGACTGTTTATTTGGTATTTAGTTTCCTGGACATGGGTTATGCAGGCGATTGGTACCTATCACCCTGCTCTGCTTATTAATAAATATCTTTGTTCCTTTGATACTTTTGTGACCAAAAGGGATGAATTTACCCTAGGTAATCAGCACAAGGCAAGTCCTTTGATCACAAGAATCTCCTAGATTGGGCATTCAGATTAGATAACATAAATAGTAATATTGCCCACCATTTCTTCTCATTTGTGGAAACAACTGTAGCATTTCACTTTACCAAAATCCTAATTCAACATAGATTACAGACATGGACTTTCTGATCTTTGTGACTTTAGCCTACAAAAGGGATTCCCACTGAGTGCAGCGTGGGTTCACTAGATTAATTCCCGGGATGGCGGGACTGACATATGATGAAAGAATGGGTCGACTATGCTTGCATTCATTGGAATTTAGAAGGATGAGAGGGGATCTCCTTTAAGACATGATTGTGGATCCTCGGCATTGCTCTTTGAAAGTATTTTAAAGTCAACAATCAGCTACGTAATCTTGCTGACATTGAGAACAAGGATGTTGTTCTGGCTTCATTCAATCAGATGATCGATCTCCCTCCTATACACTGATTCATCATTGCCCGTAATTCATCCAACAATGAATAGTAGAAAGCTTATGTGAAGCACCAAGACCAAACATGGAGCCGTCATGTTAATTGGTCCTTGTCTCTTGTACATTTTATGTAATTCTGAGTATTGTCATAATTCTTTGATCAGTTACAAGTGGATTGCAGGTTTCCCAATCAAATTCCAGTGCAAGTCCCGTGTTTATGACAAAATTGAAAGCCATGGTACAACACAGACCATTGGCTTTATGAGCCCATTGTATCACAGCCTGCCTTCCCTGACATATATTTTTTTTCTTTGTATGTAGAGAGGCCAACTGAATTGTGACGCAGGATTTGGGCTCGAAGAGCTAATTCTCGAGCCAAACCCACTTGCCAAAAAGAAAAGGCGTCTTCTGGCAAGAAAAAAAACCTCATCACTGGTCAGTAAAACCATATTGTTTGTCTTGGATGAGATAAAGAGTTGTAAGATGGGTTACAGCAATGCTTCCCATTGCACTGGGTGTTTATTTCAGATATACTGTTGTGAACTGTGATGTTATCAGATTTTCCTGCAAAGACATACCTATTGTTAGCAGTTAATCTCACATTAGGCACGGTGGCGTAGTGGTTAAGTTGCTCGTTGTCATTGAGTTCTGGACTCTGGATCCAGAGTTCAAACCACAATTGCTGGTGGGGAAGGGTCTCCACCCAAAATGTCACCTATTCCTTTACTCTGTCTCTAGAGATGCTGTCTGACCCGCTCAGTTACTCCAGCTTTTTGTGTCTATCTTTGGGGAATATAAATTCAATTGATTAATAGTTGGATTTTTTTTAAAGTCTCAATAAGCATAAACTACTGATTTGTTGTAAAATCTCATCTGGTTCACTAATGTTTTTTGGGGTAGGAAATCTCCCGTCTTTCATAAGTCTGACCTGGCAGCATATGTGGAAAGAAAAAGAGTTAACATTTCAGGACTGAAATCATTCAACAGAACTGGTCTAACATTTCCTGGCAGTTCATAGATGGCATTTTGATTCTGGCTAATTTAGTGAAATCAAATCCAATCGTTAGCAAAAGTAGTACTATGAATCAGAGGAGAACAAAATGTGTCCAAAACCAGGAACGATAACTATTTTCTTTCAACAAAGACTGGCTGACCAGCTGAATATTTCCTGCAATTTCAGTTTTAATTCCGGTTTCCTTACCCAGTCTAGCCTAAATGTGATTGCTGTTACTCACCGATGCAGGTGTCGCTAAACTACCTCTTCCATTCAGGAGGTGGTGCCAGTCGGCATTTAATGTGACATGCACTTCCTCTGAATAAATGAAATAAATACACAGTAATCCCCTATCCACTGTGAGCATCAATGCCACGGTTAGTATAGGTCCCTCGAGACCAATGCGCACCAGAAATCCAAGTGGAAGACTGGACAGGCTGTGAAAGTATTTTTTTTAACTAATGGGATCCTGGGCTGTATATCAAGTGAAGTCGTGTCTATTGTCATACACAGTGAAGGAGAGGTGCAATGAAAATAGTAAGATTAAATGAGAACTTACCAGTTCGAAGTTTGATCTGTATTTTATGAGGAGTTACGATGAGGGATTACGTGAAGACCCCGTCCAGCACGCATGCGCGACATTCTTCAAAGCAGCGGTGTGGATTCACAGAAAAAACACAACGATTGAAATAAATATAGTAAAGAAAGAATAAGAACTTAATTACCAGTTGATCTGTATAAGAGAGGGTGGGAGCGGAGGGCACGTAATCCCTCATCGTAACTCCTCATAAAATACAGATCAAACTTCGAACTGGTAAGTTCTCATTTAATCTTACTATTTTATTTCGGAGTCACGTGAGTGACTACGTGAAGACTTCAAAGCTCTGTGATTCCGAACCGTGTACCAGCTCATGCTTCACTCACTGTCTGAAGACCTTAGAGGGAGGAAGTATGTTATCGCAATCAAGAAACCTGTTTGTGAGCAAAAAAGGTTTATTAATGACAACAAAAAACAGAGAGCTCCCCAGGGCTCAAATTAAATATTATCTGCAGACTCTAAAATTCTGTCTGCAAATGTAGCAGGTTGCGCCAGCGGTTTATTATAAAACCTTTGGAAAGTTCTTTCCGAGGACCATCCTGCTCTGGCCAGAATATGGTCCATAGGCACGTCCATTCGACTAGCCGCCGACGTAGATGCAGCCCTGGTGGAGTGAGATTTGTAAATATTAGTATTGACTCCCACGGACTTAAGCACCTGCTTGAGCCACCTTGAAATGGTTTGGCTCGTCACCTGACCGTGAGGCTTCTTGTGGCTTATCCATAAGGCTTTTTCTCTCCCTCTTAAGTTATATGTTGTGTCTATGTAATTGGCGAGATGGGTCTTGGCACACAGCCGTGGGTCAGATGAATATGCCCAGAACTCCATGACTGGAGGCGTGGTACCTGGTCTAGTTTGTTTGACCAGTCCCTGAATATGGAATGTGAAGCAGTCCAATGACTCTGTCATGCTGTCCAGCCTCAGAAGGTGGAGGGACTGTACCCTTTGAGCTGACACTAGTGCCATGAGCATGACTGATTTCAGTGTAAGTTGTTCCAGCGTGAGTGCCCTGGGCGGTGGCCATCCCCTAAGGTACGTCAGCACAATGCTGACATCCCAGATCTGAGTGTACCTTGGTCTGGGGGGGTTAGTGTTAAAAATGCCCCTCATGATTTTGATTACTAGTGGATGGGACCCCAAAGCCAGTTGTCCTGCTGCTGGAACCAAATAAGCTGACAACGCACTCCTGGCTGTATTTATGGCGCTGTAGCTGAGTCCTTCCCGATGTAATCCAACCAGGAACTCCACAACACTGGTGGGTGTTGCTGTAGTGTAGGTAGTTCCTGTTTTGGAGCAATACCGTTCCCATTTCCTTATGTTGGTCAGGTATTGTCTCCTGGTGGACTCCCGGTGGGATGCGGTCATCATGTTGATGGCGTCCTCAGACAGTCCCAGGCCCAGTAGAGGTCTTTTTAGAATCTGCAAGCCAGGAGATTGACTCTGTCATGGCACGGGTGACTAATGCCTGACACTGGGTGGATTAATAATTCCGGACTGCTGGGGAATTCCAACGGTGTTTCGACAGCCATGTCGAGGGCCACTGGGTACCATGGCTGTGTAGGCCAGTCGGGTGTTATCAAGATTCCTGAAGCGGAATCCAATTGAATCTTGCGTAACACCCGACTGATGAGGCAGAAGGGAGGAAAAGCATAAAAGAACATTTTCCCCCAATACAGCGTGAATGCATCAACTGCTGCTGCCTCAGGGTCTGGTTCCCAAGCGACATACGTTGGTACCTGGTGATTCAGCCTGGATGCAAATAGATCGATATCTGGTGTGCCATATTGCTTTGTAATTTCGGCAAATACTTTGGGATTTAACATCCATTCGATGTTATCGTTAAATTTGCGTGACCTGGTGTCTGCCACTGTATTTTGCTTACCTGGTAGGTAAGTTGCTGATAACCAAGTATGTCTTTCGACACACCATTGCCAGATTAGGTTGACCAATTTGTCACACGATATTGACTTTATACCACCCATGTGGTTGATATAAGCCACCACCGTGGTATTATCTAATTGCAACCGGACATGTGCATGATGCGTATTAGATGAATATGCTTTTAAACCATAAAACGCACCCAACATTTCTAAATAGTTGATACCCCGTGTCTGTAGGCAAGATGATTCAGAATTAGTCCATCTGCCCCCTGTGCTGGATTGCATGTTAGTTGCTCCCCAGCCCAAAGCACTGGCATCCGTTTGAATGGTTAATACTGGGTTGGTGATTATTATGGGACTGGAACTGAGCCTAATGTTCCTTGTCCACCATTGTAACTCTGTAATGGATTCAGCAGTTAAATACATAGCTCGGTCAAAGTGACCTGAGTTTTGCTTTAGTGCGTGCACTTTTGCTCTTTGTAAATTTTGGTAGTGCAAAGGCCCAAATTGTACAGCTGGAAAAGCTGCTACCATTTTACCAATAACTCTAGCTACCTGCCGTATGGTTGGCTGACGTTTATGCATTAGTTCGTGGCATGATAGTGCCAATTGTGATGCTTTTCCCTTTGGCAGAGTTACAACCATGCGAACAGTATCAATCGTAAATCCAAGATAGTCCATGGTAGTGGACGGTGTAAAATTGGATTTATCTGGATGTATGACAAACCCCAAAGTTTCAAACAAACGTTTGGTGGCTGCTACTGCCAAAATAGCTGTCTCCAAGGTTTTCCCTACTATTAAAATGTCGTCTAAGTACGCCATGACTATATGCTTTTGTTTTCTCAATACCGCCAAGGCGGGTTTTAAGATTTTAGTGAACAACCTTGGAGCGGAGGTTAGTCCATTTGGTAAGGCTTTAAATTGCCATAGCTGTTTCATCCAGATAAATTTTAAGTATTTACGGTGCTCCTTGTGTATGGGTACTGAGTAGTAGGCATCTTTTAAATCAATGCCTGCTAGAAAGTACCCTGTAGAAATCAAAAGTCTGGCGGTTTGAAAAGTTTCCATCTTAAAATGTGTATACTTAACTGACTCGTTTAACATAGTTAAGTCAATGATGATGCGACATCCACCATCTTTTTTAGTTTTAGTGAAGATATTAGACACAAATTCCAAAGGTTGATGTTTTGTTCTTTCAATGACACCTTTTGCTAGTAGCCTCACAAGTTCAGCTTGACCCTCTTGTGTCTCTTTGACTGAGAGGGTGAATACCCTTTGGGGTATGTGCTGAACTGGCGGAATGTTTTCATGAACAAAGTCAATTTTATAGCCATGAAATGCAGCTTAGTATGTATTTGTCATTAGTAATGGTTTCCCATGCATCCAAAAACAAGTGCAATCTCCCCCCTGATAGTATAGAGTCCCTACTGCTCATATGCCGAGAGGTACCAGACCCACCTACCTCCATGGTTACTGGTGTTAATTTTTCTTCTGCCTCTTCGCTGGACGATGAGGTGTCTGCTGGGCTGTAGAGGGCTGCTGTTGACGTTGATGTTGTTGGGGGTGGCGCATTTTCCATGGGGTCCGCTCTGGGCCCTGGCCTAAAAAAGGCTTACGGGGAATGGTTGCGGACCCCGAGCTTTCACCAGTCCCATATGGTGGTCTATGACTGGTGGACGCCGTGAGGTACTGCCGCCTGGGTTTGTTAGGTCTGCTCGGTCCCAAACCTGCCCTCACGAGACCAAAGGTCTTGGATTCTTCCTCTAGGTCTTTCACCTTTTTTGGAAGATCCTTTCCAAAAAGCAGAATTGGAGGTTCTGAACCCGGTGTTTTGCAGAGTCCCGCAAACTTAGGGTTGAGGGCAGGCTTGATGATTTCCTTCCGTAAAATATTTATCTGGTATTGAGTGGTGCACAGCAGAGCTAATGTATCTTGCTGATTTGTGGAGATGTCCACACCATCAATGGACCGAGCATATGATGTTATCCCTGCAGTCAGGAGATTAAGGATTTTCTGGAGCTTCAACTCCAGGTTCCTGATGTTCTGCCCCAAATGTCCCCAAATTTGGCTGTTTACAGCTGGTACATTTAATGATGTACAATTTTCTGGGGCTGTATATAGCTCAAGAGCCTCATTGACCACCCGTTCTTGTAGGGGTTTTGAGGACAGGTGGTCAATGCTGGCTGCAAGTTTCGGCTCTAAAGGCCGACCCCCTCGTGGAATGACCACGTAGCGGTTGACCACACCCAGCAGCTCTTCCTGATCCTGTACACTCTGCGTACTCCGGACATCTTCAGCCAACAACCCCTCTTCTTGACCAGCCCAGACCTGGTCGCCAATGCTGCCTTCAAAAGAAGGTGAGGCAATGGCCAGTGCCGTAAAGGGCACTGCGGGAGTGCCTGGGCTCCCTTGGCGAGTCTGCTGCTGCTCTCTCAGCAGATCTCGCTGGAGCATTTGCTCCATAAGCCGTTCCATTCGGCTTAGGCGGCTGCCAGTGCCGCTCTGTAGCGGTGTGGCATCTTCATCCGAATCGTCGGATACTACCGCCCGGTTCTGGCTGCAGGTACCTCCAGCTCGCTGCTCAGGCTGCACTAGCGGTGCTGGGCTCGGCTCGGTAGTTGCTGCCGCCTCTTGCCCCCCCTCCAAAGAACGTTCCTCAACGGAAGACGAACGGGGGCGAGCTGCAAATTTCTTTCCTCTGGTCTTGCTCATCTTGGGACCTAAAGCAGACCACAGAGAAAATACTCACGGCCACGGTAGAACTTACCTGTCGGCCCGACTTTTTAAATTGTAGCGGGAGCACCTTGAACTCCCGTTCGTCGCGGGTGCACTGCATGAACGCTAATGTCGCGCATGCGTGCAGGACGGGGTCTTCACGTAGTCACTCACGTGACTCCGAAATAAAATCTTGTTTGCAGCAGCATTGCAGGCTCAGAATACACCCAAAAATATACATTATACAAAAATTATACATGCATTTTACAGACAGCAAAAATAAAAAGACAGCAAAAATATTTTTTTAAGTGAAAAGCACAATTATACAAGTTCATGGTAGTGCAAAAGGTGGTGTAAAGTGTTCCAGTGCTGAGGTAGGATTAGGATTGTATGTGTCAGTTCAAGAACTGGTCATTTGTTGGAAATGAACTGTTCCTGAGCCTGTTGGTGTAGGTCTTCAGGCTTCTGTACTTCCTACCTGATCGTAGTAGCGGGAAGAGGGCATGGCCCAGATGTTGAGGATCCTTGATGATAGATTTAGTTTAGGTTAGTTTAGTTTAGAGATAGAGCATGGAAACAGGCCGTTCGGCCCACCGAATCCGTGCCGACCAGCGATCCGTGTGCACCAACATTTTCCTACGCACTAGGGACAATTTAAATTTTTTACCAAAGCCAATTAACCGACAAACCTAGTTGTACTGTGGGAGGAAACCAGAGCAACTGTAAGAAAACCCATGCGGTCACAGGGAGAACATACAAACTCTGTACAGACAGCACCCGAGGTCAGGATCAAACCCGGGTCACTGGTTCTGTTAGACAGCAACTGGACCGCTGCCCCATCCCGAATGACGCCTTCTTGAGGCAGTACTTTATCCAGATGTTTTCAAAGATGGGGGGGGGGTGGTTTGTACCAATGATGGGCTAGGCTACATCCACCACTGTCAGCAGTCTCTTGTGTTCCTGTGTGTTGGAATTGTTGTATCTGGAAATGATGTAACTTGTTAGGATACTTTCTATAGTGCATCAGTCAACGATTGTCAGTGTTCAGTTCCTAAATCTCTTTAAACTTCTCAGAAAATAGAGGCACTGGCACGCCTTCTCTGTGATCACATCTATGTACTGGGCCCAGGACAGTTCATCTGAGATGTTTACAAGCGTAGCCGTTGGTGTTCTTCGTGCTCCTCGGCCACTGTAAACTGTATCCAGTCCACGTGCTTAGCCTCTTGGTCCAGCCGAGCCCCAGCGGCCCACTCTCCCTTCGAGGCACTGCACTCCTCCCTCCCACAGCTGGTCTGCTTACCGGCCCTCCAGGTGGGTTCCCGTGGGTAATGGCTGGCTAAAGGGACGGACTACTTTCTGCTGATTAAAGCTGGAATGGGTTCAAATCCTTTCCATGGCAGTTCTATCTACCATCTGTGGCACCTGGTGATGGATGGGATGGAAGGAGGGGATGGGTAAGAAGAGGGGATGGGAATGTGAACTTCCAGTGATGTCGTCTGTCGACTGTTTTCCATGGACCTCTGGACCATTTACAAATTGAACGTTGCTGTGATGCCTTTATTTATGTCAGTAGACTGCTGGGCTAACTGTTGCGAAAAGTTCAAGTTGTCTGAAGAAGGTGACTAATTCAGTGGTGTCAAATCTCATTGCCAGCGGGAATAGGCACTATCGACCAGAGTGAGACAAATGTAAGTGAGGCAGAGGAGCGGAGGGGGAGGTTTATGGTGCAGGGCCAAAGACCACTACAAAAAATGATATGCCTAACAATTATTTTAGCCGAGTAAATAATAACTCTAATTATCAAATAATATTTTTATAATTAAAATATTAAATCATAGGAATGCCTTGTATATTCTGTACACATTGGTGCAGTTCTTTGTAATTACAAACAAATAACATAATTAAAATTAAATGCCAGGTAACAGCAGAAGTATTGTTGATAATTAACACTTAATTATTGGGTTATTGCTTTATAATTACATCTCTACTTAAAGAAGGTTAAAAGGTCATTAGAAAGTTCTAAAGGTACAGCTAAAATGAAATTATTTTGATGCACACTGATCAAGATATAACTGATCTAGACTGTTCCAGGTGTGGACTCCTAATTATCAGCGAGACTAAGTGCAGGCTTGGCGATCGTTTCGCTGAACACCTCCGCTCAGTCCGCTTAAACCTACCTGATCTCCCAGTTGCTAAACACTTTAACTCCCCCTCCCATTCCCACACTGACCATTCTGTCCTGAGCCTCCTCCATTGTCAGAGTGAGGAACAGTGCAAATTGGCGGAACAGCACCTAATTTTTCGCTTGGGCAGCTTACACCCCAGGAGTATGATTATTGAAGATAGACACAAAATGTTGGAGTAACTCAGCGGGACAGGCAGCATCTCTGGAGAGAAGCAATGGGCTCAAACGACCCGGCTTCGGGTTGAGACCCTTCTTCAGACTGATCTATGGTATAGATCTATGAATATTGTTTTCTCTAACTTCAAGTAACCCTTGTTTTCCCTCTCTCTCCCTTCTCAGTTCTTCAACCAGTCTGACTGTTCCCCTGATCACATTTTATCACTGCTTGTTTTGTTGTCACCTTCTCCTAGCTAACAATGATCTATTATACATTTTCCTTGAGCTTCATCTCTTGTGATGAAAGGAATAAACGGGTCCTTTTCGGAATGGCAGGCAGTGACTAGTGGGGTACCGCAAGGCTCAGTGCTGGGACCCCAGTTATTTACAGTGTATATTAATGATTTGGACGAGGGAATTGAATGCAACATCTCTAAGTTTGCGGATGACACGAAGCTGGGTGGCAGTGTTAGCTGCGAAGTGGATGCTAGGAGGCTGCAGAGTGACTTGGATAGATTAGGCAAGTGGGCAAATGCATGGCAGATGCAATATAATGTGGATAAATGTGAGGTTATCCACTTTGGCGGCAAGAACAGGAAAGCAGAGTATTACCTGAATGATGACCGATTGGGAGAAGGGGAGATGCAACGTGACCTGGATGTCATGGTGCACCAGTCATTGAAAACAAGCATGCAGGTGCAGCAGGCAGTGAAGAAAGCGAATGGTATGTTGGAATTCATAGCAAGAGGATTTGAGTTTAGGAGCAGGGAGGTTCTGCTGCAGTTGTACAGGGCCTTGGTGAGACCGCACCTGGAGTATTGTGTGCAGTTTTGGTCTCCTAACCTGAGGAAAGACGTTCTTGCCTTAGAGGGAGTACAGAGAAGGTTCACCAGATTGATCCCTGGGATGGCGGGACTTACATATGAGGAAAGACTGGATAGACTGGGCTTGTACTCGCTGGAATTTAGAAGACTGAGGGGGGATCTTATAGAAACATATAAAATTCTTAAGGGGTTGGAGAGGCTAGATGCGGGAAGATTGTTCCCGATGTTGGGGGAGTCCAGAACCAGGGGTCACAGCTTAAGGATAAGGGGGAAGTCTTTTAGGACCGAGATGAGAAAACATTTCTTCACACAGAGAGTGGTGAGTCTGTGGAATTCTCTGCCACAGAAGGTAGTTGAGGCCAGTTCATTGGCTATATTTAAGAGGGAGTTAGATGTGGCCCTTTTTGCTAAAGGGATCAGGGGGTATGGAGAGAAGGCAGGTACAGGCTACTGACCTGGATGATCAGCCATGATCATATTGAATGGCGGTGCAGGCTCGAAGGGCCAAATGGCCTACTCCTGCACCTATTTTCTATGTTTATGTGATCTCGTATACTTCCTTATCTCTGTTTTTCCCTCTCCCCTGACTCTCAGTCTGAAAAAGGGTCTTGACCCGAAACGTCACCCATTCTTTCAATCCAGAGATGCTGCTTGTCCCTCTGAGTTACTCCAGCATTTTGTGTCTATCTTTGGTGTAAACTAGCATCTGCAGTTGCTTCCTACACATTATGATCTAGAAAGGATCTCTTTCCAAAATGTTTCTTTAAAATTCAATAATTCAATTTGAGGATGTAACTAGTAGAGTGGATAAGGGAGAACCAGTGGATGTGTTATATCTGGACTTCCAGAAGACTTTCGACAAGGTCCCACATAAGAGATTAGTATGCAAACTTAAAGCACATGGTATTGGGGGTTCAGTATTGATGTGGATAGAGAACTGGCTGGCAGACAGGAAGCAAAGAGTAGGAATAAACGGGTCCTTTTCAGAATAGCAGGCAGTGACTAGTGGGGTACCGCAAGGCTCAGTGCTGGGACCCCAGCTATTTACAATATATATTCATGATTTGGACGAGGGAATTCAATGCAACATCTCCAAGTTTGCGGATGACACGAAGCTGGGGGGCAGTGTTAGCTGTGAGGAGGATGCTAGGAGGCTGCAACGTGACTTGGATAGGTTAGGTGAGTGGGCAAATGCATGGCAGATGCAGTATAATGTGAATAAATGTGAGGTTATCCACTTTGGTGGCCAGAACAGGAAAGCAGACTATTATCTGAAAGGTGGCCGATTAGGAGAAGGGGAGATGCAATGAGACCTGGGTGTCGTGGTACACCAGTCATTGAAAGTAGGCATGCAGGTGCAGCAGGCAGTGAAGAAAGCGAATGGTATGTTGGCATTCATAGCGAGGGGATTTGAGTATAGGAGCAGGGAGGTTCTGCTGCAGTTGTACAGGGCATTGGTGAGACCACACCTGGAGTATTGCGTACAGTTTTGGTCTCCTAATCTGAGGAAAGACATTCTTGCCATAGAGGGAGTGCAGAGAAGGTTCACCAGATTGATTCCTGGGATGTCAGGACTTTCATATGAAGAAAGACTGGATAGACTCGGCTTGTACTCGCTGGAATTTAGAAGATTGAGGGGGTATTTTATAGAAACTTACAAAATTCTTAACAATTGCAGTAATACTGCCTCCACATCACACTCTATTCACTTGAAGTAAGGGGCAATGCACCAAGCCTTCCAAATTCATGATTAGAATTGTGAGATAGGAAGTAGAATTTGCTGTTGGTTTAAACTGTGATCCTAATAGGAATTTATTCTTTGTTTGATTTAAGTCAACACACTCTGCAACTAGCTTGAAAACATATTTGATAGGAATGGCAGCATCAATGTTATTGCATAAATGTAAAATGTGGGAGTTGGCCGTCGACAATCCAGTGGCTTCTCCAGCAACCACACATCTGCAGTGTGTCTGAATTTTGAGAGACTTTGGCTCAGCCCTGTTAATCTGGCGACATGTGAACATTCCAGAGCATCAAAGAGGGGGAGTATGGAGCTATTAGAACTGCTGTAACACTGAAGGTTTTATCAGTCAAAGTCAAAGTCAATTTTATTGTCAATCCTCAGCCAGTTCACACAGACAGAAAATCGAAATACCGTTTCCCACAATCCCGAGGAACAAAGTGCATAAAACAAAAGGCACAGCAAACAACAATCAACATAAAACATAAAATATAAAATATAGTCACTTCAAATTTTTTTTTAAAAAAAAGTGTCTGGTGCTGGATGTGCGTGTGTGTGGGGTGTTAAAGTCCAGGTCCCATAGGGGCAGGGGAGAGAGGAGGAAGGGAGGGGAGAGAGTTCAGCATCCTGACAGCCTGGTGGAAAAAACTGTTCTTTAGTCGGGTGGTGCTTGACCTCAGGCTGCGAAACCTTCTCCCTGAAGGCAGGAGGGTGAAGAGGCTGTTGGAGGGGTGGGAGGGGTCACCCACAATGCTCAATGCTTTGCGGGTGAGGCGGGTGGTGTAAAGGACCAGGAGTGTTGGGAGTGAGGCGCCAGTGATCCTCTCAGCAGTGTTCACTATGCGCTGCAGGGTCTTACGGCTGGAGGCTGTGCAGCTTCCGAACCACACAGTGATGCAGCTGCTGAGGATGCTCTCGATGGCACCTCGGTAAAAAGTGTACATGATGGGTGTGGGGGCTCCCGCTCTCTTCAGTTTGCGGAGGAAGTAGAGGCGCTGCTGGGCTTTCTTGGCGATGGACGTGATGTTGTTGCTCCAGGAGAGATCCTCGGTGATGTTCACCCCCAGAAATTTGGTGCTGCTCACCTGCTCCACAGCAGCACCATTGATGGTCAGTGGGTGGGGGTGTTGGGTGTGCGTTCTCCTGAAGTCGACAACAATCTCCTTTGTTTTCTCCACATTCAGGAAGAGATTGTTGTCTGTGCACCACGCGGCCAGCTGGTCCACCTCCTTCCTGTAGTGGGTCTCGTCGTTGTTGCTGATGAGACCCACCACTGTTGTGTCATCCGCAAACTTGACGAAGTGGTTGGAGCTGTAGGTGGGTGTGCAGTCGTGGGTCAGCAAGGTGAAGAGCAGGGGGCTTAGCACACATCCTTGTGGGGCACCCATACTCAGCGTGATGGTGTCCGATGTGTTGCTGCCGACCCGTACGGACTGGGGTCTGGCAGTGAGGAAGTCCAGCAGCCAGTTGCAGAGAAGGGGGCTGAGGCCCAGATTTGTTAGTTTACAAACCAGCTGCTGGGGGATGATGGTGTTAAATGCTGAGCTAAAGTCTATGAACAGCATCCTAACATATGAGTTTTTAGTGTCCAAGTGGGTGAGGGCTGGGTGTAGAGCAGAGGAGATGGCATCCTCAGTGGACCGCTTAGCTCGATATGCAAACTGAAACGGGTCCAGGGAGGGGGGGAGGTTGGATCTGATCTGCTTCATGACCAGCCTCTCGAAGCACTTCATGATGGTTGAAGTCAGCGCTACAGGGCGGTAGTCGTTGAAGCAGGATGGAGAAGACTTCTTGGGCACAGGTATGATGGTGGTTTCTTTGAAGCACAAGGGAACAACAGCCTGGCTCAGGGAGATGTTGAAGATGTCTGTGAGGACATCTGTGAGCTCAGCTGCGCAGTCTTTTAGCACACGACCAGGAATGTTGTCAGGTCCAGAAGCTTTCCGGGTGTTAATCCTTAACAGTGTGCTCCTCACACTGCCTGGAGACAGACAAATAGCCTGGTCGTTGGGGGGAGGAGTTGTTTTCTGCGCAGGTGTGTTGCTCTGAGCTTCAAAGCGTGCGAAGAAGCCGTTGAGGTCGTTCAAGAGAGAGGTGTCACTGTCACAGGTCTGTGGTAAGGGTTTGTAGTCCGTGATAGTCCTAATACCCTTCCACAGGCTCCGTGTGTCTCTGCTGTCACTGAAGTGGGCTGTGATGCGCCGGGTGTAGTGTTGTTTGGCTTTCCTGATGCCACTGGAAAGGTTGGCCCTGGCTGCTCTGAGACCGGCTGGATTGCCCTCTCTGAAGGCACTCCCCTGTCAGCCATGGCTTCTGGTTAGCCCGGATGGTGATGGCTCTGGTGTGGGTCACATCGTCAATGCATTTGGTGATGTAGCCTGTAACTGTCTCTGTGTATTCCTGAATGTTGGTTGTGTTGTTGTATGTTGCTGCCTGCTTGAACATGTCCCAGTCTGTAGTCTCAAAGCAGTTTTGGAGTGCAGCTGTGCTGTCCTCTGACCACACACGTACCTCTTTTGAAACCGGTTTGGTGACTTTCACCCGGGGTCTATATGCCGGTTTCAGCAGAACGGTGAGGTGATCAGAGAGGCCGATGTGGGGGAGGGGGGAAGCCTTGTATGCTCCTTTGATGGTCGTGTAGACAAGGTCCAAGGTGTTGTTTTCTCGTGTTGGGAAATCAACATGCTGGTATACTTTGGGCATGACAGTTTTTAGGTTAGCATGGTTGAAGTCCCCAGCTACGATGAGAAAGCCATCTGGGTGTGCTGTCTGCTGCTCAGAGATGGCCCGGTACAGTTCGCAGAGTGCCTCCTCTCTGTCCTTGTTGTTGGAACTGGGAGGGATGTAAACAGCGACTAACAGGATAGCTGTTAGCTCCCTCGGGAGGTAGAAAGGCCGGCACTTCACAACCATAAACTCCGCCAGCGGTGAACAGTGTTTGTAGACCAACACAGCGTCCCGACACCAAGCATCACTGATGTAAACAATCACACCGCCGCCGCGAGTCTTCCCCCCGCTAACCGTAGCTCTGTCCGATCGGTAGCATGTTAGCCGGTCGAGCTGAACAGCGGAGTCCGGGATGTTGTCATTAAGCCATGTTTCCGTAAAAACGTAAACACAGCATTCCCTCACCTCACGCTGGGTCGACCGGAGAAGTCTTATAGTGTCCATTTTATTGTCCAGTGAGCGTACATTAGCCATTAGCATGCTCGGAATAGCCGGTCTGTGTGGGCTAGCCGCTAGCCTAGCCCGGATGCCTCCGCGCTTACCCCTCTTCTGCTTCCTCTCACACCGCCTGCGGCGTCTCCTTTCCAGCCGGGGGGCAGCACTCGAGGCCAAGGTCGAGGTCAGGCAGAGTATTCTGAGGCCGCTAAGTTCCTCTGCAAGCATAGCGTCCAGTGTTGATGATGTTGTTTTCTTGTCCAGCAAGAACTCACGACTATACTGTCTACTGCTGACTGTCCAGAGTTGTTGAAGTGACAAACATGACGAACTTGATAAAACATTAAAAACACTCGAAAAATCGGGAGAGTGTGGGGCCGCTGCGTCTGCACGCGCTGCCATCAGTTTATTGTCACGTGTACCGAGCGAGGTACAGTGAGAAGCTTTTGTTGCGTGCTATCCAGACAGCAGAAAGACATTACATGATTACAATTGAGCCATTCACAGTATACAGATACATGATAAGGGAATACCTGAGAGGAGTTTAAGAAGATCATAGTTAAAGTAAGAAATGTTGCTATAGGAATAGAGATTTAAGAGTGAGGAGCGATGGTACTATGTGATTGTAGATCTGCTTCTGTGGTTAGCACACAAATGGTCACCTGGGTTGGGCACCATCTTGGGAGCAGGTACATCTTCAGTTTGAGGCAGAAATTTGGAATTGGGCAGTGGTCAAGTGCTGAGGAGGATGTGCCTGAATCTGGCACATACAAGGACAAAGAGTGTGACCATATCAGAGCCTCGGACACCAAGACACCTCACACGCCCTACGTCTCTACAATGACTTCTGTTTTCCAGGCCCCCACTCACTGATCTTTACTATGGATGTTCAGCCACCCTACACATCCATCCCCCACCAGGAAGGTCTTAAAGCCCTCCATTTCTTCCTCGACCGCAGAACCAGCCAATTTCCCTCTACCTACACTCTCCTCCACCTAGCAGAGCTGGTGGTCCTCACGCTTAACAACTTCTCCTTTGACTCCTCCCACTTCCTTCAAATCTAAGGGGTAGCTATGGGCACTCGCATGGGCCTCAGCTATGCCTGCCTCTTTTTAGGGTACGTCGAACAATCCCTATCCCAGGCGTACACTGGCTCTATCCCCGAACTCTACCTCCGCTACATTGACGACTGCAACGGTGCTGCCTCCTGCACCCATGCAGAACTCACTGACTGTTAACTTTACAACTAATTTCCATCCTGCACTCAAACTCACTTGGACCATCTCTGACATCTCCCTACCGTTTCTTGATCTCACCGTCTCCATCACAGGAGACACAGACTATTACAATGTCTGTGCTGAGTATAATGCCAAGACCGGGGAGGCATGGTGGCCTAGGGGTGGAGTTGCAGCCTTACAGCACCAGAAACCCGGGATCGATCCCGACCAACGTACTGCCTGTATGGTGTTTGTATGTTCCCCCCATGACCTGCGTGGGTTTTCTCCAAGATCTTTGGCTTCCTCCCACACTTCCTCCGACAAAGACGAACATGTTTGTAGGTTAATTGGCTTGGTATAAATGTAAATTGTCCCTAGTGTGTGTGGGGTAGTGTTAATGTGCAGGGATGGCTGGTCAGTTCAGACTCGGTGGGCCTGATGGCCTGTTTTTGCGCTGTATCTCTAAAGTAAACTAAACTCATCTGCCTGCACATAATCCATATCAATTCATTCCCTATATATCCATATCTCTTAAATGTCAATATCATATCTGCCCCACAGACCACCCTGCAGTGCATTTCAGGCACACACCACCCTCTATGCAAAAAACAGCTTGCATCACACATCTCCTTTAAACTTTATCCAAATCAACTTCAAGCTATGCCCTCTAATAGTTGAGATTATCATCCTGACTGTCTATCCCATCTATCCCACTCGTATTGTTTATATACATCAGGTCCCCCCGCAACCTCTGGCATTCCAAAGAAAACAATCCAAGTCTGTACAATCGTTCCCTTTAGCTGACACACCCTAATCTAGGCATCTTCCTAATAAATCTCCTTTGCACACTTTCCAAAGCCTTTACATCCTTCCTGTAATGGGGCGACCAGAACTGCAAACAATACTCCAAATGAAGCCTAACCAAAGTCCTAAACAGCTGCATCATGACTTCCTGACTCTTTTTTTTTTATTTATTTTTTTATTTTTTTTTTGAAAAGCATATGTACAAATCGAAATTTTAAAAAAAAACCCATTTGTTTCAAAGTTCTTACATAGCTTCAATTTTTAAATTTTTGAAGAGAGAAAGTAAAAATAAAAATATAAAACTATAAACTTGGGGAGAGAGAGTAAGAGGGTTAAAAAAAAAAAAAAAAAAAAAAAAAAAGATCTAACAATAAAAATTAACGGGAGTAGATCCGGGAGACAAAAACCACAGCTGTACATCCAACCCCCAACTCAAGTTTCAACTTTTTATTTAAATTTTTTTTATTTTTTTTTATTTTAGTCCTGTGCCAAACCCATTTACTTTTCTAAAAATTCAATAAATGGAGACCATATTTTTAAGAATAACTCAGGTTTGTCGATTAAGGCAAACCTTATTTTTTCCAAATGCAGGGTCTCTGTCATTTCCATAGTCCACATTTTAATTGTGGGGGTTATTGGGTTTTTCCAAAATTTAAGTATTAGTTTTTTCGCAGTTATTAGACTGTAATCAAGAAAATGTACCTGACTTACAGTAAAATTTGTAGTATGTTCTGATAATCCAAATATAATTAATTTTGGGTCCATATCTAATTTTTTATTAATAACTTTAGAAACTATTTTAAAAATCTCCAACCAGAAGTTTTGCATTTTTATACAAGTTACGAAAATATGAGTTAAATTAGCTTCTTGAAATTGACATTTATCACACATAGGAGAGATACTAGGAAAAATCCTATTTAATTTCGTCTTCGAATAATGTAATCTATGTATTATTTTAAATTGTATTAAGGAATGTCTAGTATTCAATGAACATTGATGTATATGTTGTAAACTTTCATCCCATATATCTTGCATTATAACTTGATTCAATTCGTCCTCCCATGCTCGTCTATAAGATTCTGATGACGGAATGTCAATGTCAAGGAGAATATTGTAAATAAAAGATATTAATTTATTTGAGTTATAATGTCGATTCAGGCATACATCAAGTATTTCTGGACCTCTAAACTTATATTCTTGCATGTGTGATTTTACATAATCTTTAAGTTGTAAATATCTAAAATAATTATTAACATGTAATCCGTACTTCTGCTGTAACTCCTGAAACGAAAGAAAAGCCCTTATGATAAAGATCTCCCACCCTTTTGATTCCATAACTTTTCCATTGAGCAAAGCCTCTATCTAAGACAAACGGTTTAAAAGAAGGATTATTCGCAATAGGAAGGAAAACAGATAATTTACTCAATTTTAACGTAAGCTTTAATTGTTTCCAGGTACGGATAACACTATGTATAATGGGATTACCTCCATATGTTTTTTTATTTAAATTTATTGGAGCTAAGAGGATCGCACCAATATCAAATGGTAAACAATCCTCTTTCTCCATCTTTAACCAATCCGATTGTTGATCAGAATCATCCAACCAGCAGGTTATATTTTTAATATTAACCGCCCAATAATAAAATAAAAAGTTAGGTAAAGCAATTCCTCCATTAATTTTAGACTTACATAAGTGTCTTTTATTTATTCTATGAGTCTTGTAGTCCCAAATAAAATTAGTAACAATTGAATCAATTTTTAAAAAAAACTTTTTTGGAAGGTAGATCGGAATTGCTTGAAATAAATATAATAGCTGTGGAAGAAAGATCATCTTTATAGCATTACTACGACCAACTAATGATATAGGAAGTGTTTTCCAAAATTGGATATTTCTGTGTAATTTAGCAAGTAAAGGAGGAAAATTTGATTTAAATAAAGAAGTATATTTCCTAGTCACGTAAATTCCAAGATATTTAAACTTTTCATAGGCAATTTTAAAAGGAAATTGTTGAAGTATGGCCGGATTATGCTCCATTATTGGCATAATTTCACTTTTATACCAGTTAATTCTATAACCTGAAAATGAACCAAATTGAGTTATGAGATTTAATAAATTCGGAATGCTAATTTCTGGCTTTGTAATATATATTAATACATCATCCGCATATAAAGAAATTTTATTGGTTGTATGTTTAGTGTTGTAGCCATAAATATCTGAATTTGATCTAATACTCTCAGCAAGTGGTTCTATAATAAGGGCAAATAAAAGTGGTGATAGTGGACATCCTTGTCTACAACCCCTAGCTAAATGAAATTTAGATGACAGCATTTGATTAGTTAATATTCTAGCTGTTGGGGATGTATATAAAAGTTTCACCCATGCACAAAATTTTTCACCTAGTTGAAATTTTTCCATCACTGAGAAAAGATAGGGCCATTCTACTTGATCAAATGCTTTTTCAGCATCTAGCGAGATGATTGCTAAATCTTCATTTAATAGTCTATTTGAATAAATTATATTAAACAAGCGTCTCAAGTTGAAAAATGAATATCGTTTGGCTATAAAGCCTGATTGATCGGGGTGTATCAATTTGTCTATAACTAGACTTAATCTCTGAGCTAAGATTTTCGCTAATATCTTCTGATCAGTATTTAAAAGAGCTATCGCCCTATACGAACCAGGGTCTTCAGAATCCTTATCTTTTTTAGGAATGAGGATTATTGTTGATTCAGTCAGAGTTTGTGGCAATCTCTGTTGTTTAAAGGCGTGACTATATACAGTTTGCAAACGTGGAGAGATCAAACCACTGAATTTTTTATAAAACTCATTATTTAAGCCATCAGGGCCAGGAGTCTTCCCATTTTTCATGGATTTAATAGTCTCTTCAACGTCTTTCATAGTTATTTCTGCGCCCAGTAAATTTCTATCACTCACATTCAAACCAGGAAGGTTACATTCCTGCAAAAACTTTTGCATCTGCGCAGAAGTATCTGTTATTTTTGATGAATATAATGACTGATAAAATTGCAAAAATCTCTGATTAATATCCTTAGGTAGTTTAAGCAAATCTCCATTTTCTGATCTAATTTTTTGAATTGTAGAATCATCTTCTAATTTACGGAGTTGACGTGCTAGCAATTTCTGTGGTTTATCTCCAAATTCAAAATGTTTTTGTTTAGTATATTGAAAAAGCCTTAAAATATGAGCTGAAAGGATATAATTTAACTTATATTTGAGAACTGCAATTTTATTATGTACTAGACCGAGTGTGCCCGTTGGGCCCGTCCTCGTAGGGTTTCCATTGTAACTGGGAGGATGGGAGGGGAGGGAGGGGGGAGGGAGGGAGGAGGGAGGTGTGGAGGGAGCAGGGGAGGGGGAGGGAGGGGGGAGGGGAGGGTGGAGTGGAGGGGGGAAGGGGGGGAGGGAGGGGGACCTCCCCTTTTCCCAGTACCCCTCTTTCCCCGTTGGGCCCGTCCCCGTAGGGTTTCCATTGTAACGGGGAGGGGGGAGGGGAGGGAGGGGGGTAGGGGGGAGGGGGAGGGAGGGGGAGGGAGAGGGGAGGGGGAAGGGGGGAGGGAGGGGGACCTCCCCTTTTCCCAGTACTCCTCTTTCCCCGTTGGGCCCGTCCTCGTAGGGTTTCCATTGTAACCGGGAGGGGGGGAGGGAGGGAGGAGGGAGGTGTGGAGGGAGGTGTGGAGGGAGGAGGGGAGGGGGAGGGAGGGGGGGAGGGGAGGGGGAGGGGGGAAGAGTGGTAGGGGGGAGGGGAGGGAGGAGGGGAGGGAGGGGGAACTCCCCTTTTCCCAGTACCCCTCTTTCCCCGTTGGGCCCGTCCCCGTAGGGTTTCCATTGTAACCGGGAGGGGGGGAGGGAGGGTGGAAGGAGGGGGGAGGGGGAGAGGGGTGGAAGGGTGGAGGGATGGGGGGGAGGGAGGGAAGGGGGAGGGAGGGAGGAGGGAGGTGTGGAGGTGTGGAGGGAGGAGGGGAGGGGAGGGGGAGGGGAGGGGGGGAGGGGGGAAGGGGGGAGGAGGGAGGGAGAGGGGAGGGAGGGGGGTAGGGGGGAGGTAAGGGGGAGGGAGGGGGAGGGGAGGGGGGAAGGGGGAGGGAGGGGGATCTCCCCTTTTCCCAGTACCCCTCTTTCCCCGTTGGGCCCGTCCTCGTAGGGTTTCCATTGTAACCGGGAGGAGGGGAGGGAGGGAAGGGGGAGGGAGGGAGGAGGGAGGTGTGGAGGGAGGAGGGGAGGGGAGGGAGGGGGAGGGGAGGGAGGGGGGTAGGGGGGAGGGGGAGGGAGGGGAAGGGGGGAGGGGAGGGGGAAGGGGGTAGTGAGGGGGACCTCCCCTTTTCCCAGTACCCCTCTTTCCCCGTTGGGCCCGTCCTCGTAGGGTTTCCATTGTAACGGGGAGGGGGGAGGGAGGGTGGAAGGAGGGGGGAGGGGGAGAGGGATGGAAGGGTGGAGGGAGGGGGGAGGGATTGGGGGAGGAAGGGATGGAGGGAAGGAGGGAGGGGGGAGTTAGAGGGGAGGGAGGGGGGAGGGAGTTGGGGAGGGAGGGGGAGGAGGGGGGGAGGGAGTGGGGATGGAGGTGGGAAGGAGGGGGGATGAAGGGGTTGAGGGGGGAAGGGGGACCTCCCCTTTTCCCAGTACCCCTCTTTCCCCGTTGGGCCCGTCCTCGTAGGGTTTCCATTGTAACCGGGAGGGAGGGGGGAGGGAGGTGTGGAGGGAGGTGTGGAGGGAGGAGGGGAGGGGGAGGGAGGGGGAGGGGAGGGGGGAAGGGGGGAGGGAAGGGGGGAGCGGGTAGGGGGGAGGGGAGGGGGATCTCCCCTTTTCCCAGTACCCCTCTTTCCCCGTTGGGCCCGTCGCCGTAGGGTTTCCATTGTAACCGGGAGGGGGGGAGGGAGGGTGGAAGGAGGGGGGAGGGGGAGAGGGATGGAATGGTGGAGGGAGGGGGGAGGGAGTGGGGGAGGGTGGGATGGAGGGAAGGAGGGAGGGGGGGAGTTAGGGGCCGAGTGGTGATGGAGGTTGGGATTGAGGGGGGAGGGAGGGGGGGAGGGAGTGGGGATGGGAGTGGGGATGGAGGTGGGAAGGAGGGGGGAGGAAGGGGTTGAGGGGGGAAGTGGGACCTCCCCTTTTCCCAGTACCCCTCTTTCCCCCACCACCAAGCCCCCTCCGCAACGACCCCTGTTGTCCCCAGTCCCCATTCACAGACCCCCCCCCCCCCCCCATTCTCTCTCTCCCCATACACACTCTCAGTGCTTTTTTCGAAACACTTGCCCCGGTGGCCCACGAGCATATGGGCCCAATGCTGATCTGTGTATGTTAAGTAACTTGCAATAAAAAAAAATACTTTAAAAAGAGATAAGTGCTTTTTAAGTGCTTGTTTTGAAACATTCGCGGTCACATAGTGCTTCTCACTGTAGCACCCATCTCAAGTGTGCCCGTTGGGCCCGTCCTCGTAGGGTTTCCATTGTAACCGGGAGGGGAGTGCGGGGGAGGGAAGGGGGAGGGAGGGAGGAGGGCAGGGGAGGGGGAGGGAGGAGGAGGGGAGAAGGGGGGGAGGGAGAGGGGAGGGAGTGGGGTAGGGGAGGGGGAGGGAGGGGGAGGGGAGGGGAGGGGGGAGGGGGGGGGAGGGAGGGGGGGAGGGGGAAGGGTGAGGGAGGGGTACCTCCACTTTTCCCAGTACCCCTCTTTCCCCGTTGGGCCAGTCCTCGTAAGGTTTCCATTGTAACCGGGAGGAGGGGAGGGAGGGAAGGGGGAGGGAGGGAGGAGGGAGGTGTGGAGGGAGGAGGGGAAGGTGAGGGGTGGCGGGAGGGTGGATGGGGGGAGGGAGGGGGATAGGGGGAGGGAGGGGGACCTCCCCTTTTCCCAGTACCCCTCTTTCCCCGTTGGGCCCGTCCCCGTAAGGTTTCCATTGTAACTGGGAGGCGGGGAGGGAGGGGGGAGGGGGATGGAGGGGGGGGAGGGGAGGGGGAAGGGGTGGGAGGGGAGGGGGAAGGGGGAGGGGGGAAGGGGAGAGGGAAGGGGGGGAGGGAGGAGGACCTCCCCTTTTCCCAGTACCCCTCTTTCCCCGTTGTGCCCGTCCTTGTAGGGTTTCCATTGTAACCGGGAGGAGGGGAGGGAGGGAGGAGGGGAGGGAGGGGGGGAAGGGGAGGGCGGAAAGGGGGGAGGGGGGGAGGGGGGAGGGAGAGAGGGGGAGGGTTGAAAGAGCATCCCTCTCCCCATCAGGACTGCCTCCTCCATCGACTCCTTTAAGTCCAGGCTCAAAACCTATTTCTACTCCCTAGCTTTTGAGGCTAATTGAGGAGGTACTGTGAACTGTTTGGGAGGGGAGGGGAGGGGGGAAGGGGGGAAGGGGGGAAGGAGGGGGACCTCCCCTTTTCCCAGTTCCCCTCTTTCCCCGTTGGGCCTGTCCTCGTAGGGTTTCCATTGTAACCGGGAGGACGGGAGGGAGGGAAGGGTGAGGGAGGGAGGAGGGAGGTGTGGAGGGAGGAGGGAGGTGTGGAGGGAGATGGGGAAGGAGGGGGGAGGGGAGGGGGTAGGGGGAGGGAGAGGGGAGGGAGGGAGGGGGGTAGGGGGAGGGAGGGGGAGGGGAAGGGGGAGGAGGGGGACCTCCCCTTTACCCAGTACCCCTCTTTCCCCGTTGGGCCCGTCCTCGTAGGGTTTCCATTGTAACCGGGAGGAGGGGAGGGAGGGAAGGGGGAGGGAGGGAGGAGGGGGGAGGGAGGGGGGGAGGGGAGGGGGGAAGGGGGGAGTGAGGGGGTAGGGGGAGGGATGGGGAGGGAGGGGGAGAGGGGAGGGGGGGTAGGGGGGAGGGGGAGGGAGGGGGAAGGGAGGGGGCTCTCCCCTTTTCCCAGTACCCCTCTTTCCCCGTTGGGCCCGTCCTCGTAGGGATTCCATTGTAACCGGGAGGAGGGGAGGGAGGGAAGGGGGAGGGAGGGAGGAGGGAGGAGGGGAGGGAGGGGGGGAAGGGGAGGGCGGAAAGGGGGGGAGGGGGGAAAGGGGGGAGGGGGGAGGGAGAGAGGGGTAGGGTGGAAAGAGCATCCCTCTCCCCATCAGAACTGCCCCCTCCATCGACTCCTTTAAGTCCATGCTCAAAACCTATTTCTACTCCCTAGCGTTTGAGGCTCATTGAGGAGGCGCTGTGAACTGTTTGCATGCTACTGTATGTTTCATTTTTTTCCTTAGTACCTAATCAGATGTACAGCACTTTGGTCAACGTGGGTTGTTTTTAAATGTGCTGTACAAATAAAATGGACTTGACTTGACAGCTCTTCGCAACAATGTAGCACAGGGGCATTGTGACGTCACACGCTGAATACCGCTGGGGTGGGGGGGAAGGGGGGTCAGCTCGAGTTCATCTCACAGGGGCATTGTGACATCACAATCCGCACCGCAGCGCCCCCCTTCTGTCAAAACTTCGATAAATCAGGGGGGGCAGCACTTTTAAACCTCTGTAACTTAAAAAATATGCGTCCGAATTAAATAAAAATATCATTTTCCAGCAGCGAACCGCATGCTGATTAAGGCGGTACAAAAATCGTGGCGCTACGGTTCACCGTTTTGCCGGAATTGCCGTATTCAGCCGACATCAGTGTTATATATATATATATACACAACATCTGAGTTTTAGTAGTATACTAGAACAAGTGTGCCCGTTGGAAGCGGGCCCTTTGGGCCCGTCCCCACTCCCCCCATTCTCTCCTCCCCCAGCCCTACTCTTACCCGTTTTGTGATGACAGATGTTGCGGTATTTGTTGAGGGGGGAGAGAGTGAGTTGGGAGGGGGGGGTGGTTTGCGGGGAGATGTTCTCCCGGTTTTTGGAGAGAGGAGAGAAGCAAGGGGAGAGAGGAGAGGTGTGCCGGTGATGGCGGGCTTGCTCCGCTAACGGCGTCCATTGTTTTTGTGCGTGCGAGGATATTCCGCGCATGCGTGTTGAGTACTGAGTGTGGAGATTCCGCGCATGCGTACTGAGCACTGCCGGACCGCAGCGCCCCCCTTCTGTCAAAACTTCGATAAATGAGGGGGGGCAGCGCCTTTAGACCTCTGTAACTTACAAAATATGCGTCCGAATTAAATAAAAATATCATTTTGCAGCAGCGAACCGCATGCTGATTAAGGCGGTACAAAAATCGTGGCGCTGCGGTTTACCATTTTGCCGGAATTGCCTTCAGCCGACATCAGTGGAATATATATACAAAAACGTTACAAGATCTGAGTTTTAGTAGTATACTAGAACAAGTGTGCCCGTTGGAAGCGGGCCCTTTGGGCCCGTCCCCACTCCCCCCATTCTCTCCTCCCCCAGCCCTACTCTTACCCGTTTTGTGATGACAGATGTTAGTGAGTTGGGAGGGGGGGTGGTTTGCGGGGAGATGTTCTCCCGGTTTTTGGAGAGAGGAGAGAAGCAAGGGGAGAGAGGAGAGGTGTGCCGGTGATCGCGGGCTTGCTCCGCTAACGGCATCCATTGTTTTTGTGCGTGCGAGGATATTCCGCGCATGCGTGTTGAGTACTGAGTGTGGAGATTCCGCGCATGCGTACTGAGCACTGCCGGACCGCAGCGCCCCCCTTCTGTCAAAACTTCGATAAATGAGGGGGGGCAGCGCCTTTAGACCTCTGTAACTTACAAAATATGCGTCCGAATTAAATAAAAATATCATTTTCCAGCAGCGAACCGCATGCTGATTAAGGCGGTACAAAAATCGTGGCGCTGCGGTTTACCGTTTTGCCGGAATTGCCTTCAGCCGACATCAGTGGAATATATATACAAAAACGTTACAAGATCTGAGTTTTAGTAGTATATAGATAGATAGATTTCAATAGAGGGAGCGATGGCATTTGTTATGTCTAACTGTCTTATCTGACTTTCCAGGTCATTCTGTTCAGCTCGGTTCTTCTTGTTTTGAGACGCTTGAAAAGCAATAATACATCCTCTCACAAACGCTTTAAATGTTTCCCAAAGCAGGGACGCAGGTGTTTCAGGAAGGTCATTTGCGTTTAAAAAAATCTCAAATTGCGATTTAAGATAATCATAACATGCTTTTTCATTTAAGATTTGCGGATTAAATCTCCAATTAGTCTGTTTCCCCGTTACTCCTTGGAGTTTTACCCTAAATGTTAAAGGGGCATGTCCAGCTTCAAGTTTCTGGGCACTCACATTTCGGAGGACCTAACATGGTCCAATAACACTGCTGCGCTGGTCAAGAAGGCACAACAAAGACTGTTCTACTTAAGAACACTGAAAAAGTCTGGTCTACCCCAACAGCTGCTGACGACCTTCTACCGCTGCACCATAGAGAGCATCCTAACGCATGGAATCCCTGTGTGGTACCTCAGCTGCACGGAGGCAGAAAGGAAAACTCTACAGCGGGTAGTCCATAGAGCTCAGAGGGCCATCGGAACACAGCTACCAGACTTGGAGGGCATCTACAACACACGATGCCTCAGAAAAGCCACCAGCATCCACAAAGACTCTTCACACCCCTGCAACAGTCTGTTCGAACTCCTTCCATCGGGCAGACGATACAAGGCCTTCTATGCCCGCACCTCCAGACTCAGGAACAGCTTCATCCCCAGGGCCATAGCTGCTATGAACCGGTCCTGCTGAGCCGGATGGCCACAACGCATAGATCAACTTGCACTTTACCCTGTCCAAAACTGTTACAACTGTTCGTTTCGTTGGGTTGCTGCTGTCTAAATTACCTAAATTAGTGCATCGTATGGGAGGCGCATTCCCAATCTCGTTGTACCCCTGGGTACAATGACAATAAAGATATATTGTATTGTATTGTATTGTATTGTATAATATTATGATATTTTGAATTATACGTATAAGGAATAAGTTTGGAGTCCACCAAGAAATAATCAATTCTTGAATAAGTTTTATGCACAGGTGAATAAAATGAATACTCTCGGCCTGAAGGATTATCAATCCTCCAAACATCTTTTATATTTGCATTATTTATATAAGAGTTTAATAATTCACACGACTTGGATTTTGTTTTCCTTTGAGTTGAAGATCTATCCAAATAAGGATCTAATGTACAATTTAAATCTCCTCCAATTATCAAGTTATATTGTCCAAATTCTGGAATGGTATTAAATATTTTTTTAAAAAATAACGGATTATCAAAATTTGGTGCGTAGACATTCACCAATATCAATTTTGTAGAATATAGTTCTCCCACTAATATAACATATCTACCTTCAGTGTCGACTATAGAGGAAGTATTTATAAATGGTATACCCTTACGAATTAAAATAGCAACACCTCTTGATTTAAAGGGAAACGATGAGTGAAATACTTTATCAATCCATTTGCCTTTCAGTCTATTATGTACTACATTTTTAAGATGAGTTTCCTGAAGGAACATTATGTCTGCATCAATAGATTTTAAATGTGAAAGTACTTTACCTCTTTTAATTGGTTCATTAACACCCTTGACATTCCAACTACAAAATGTAATACCTTTAACCCCTGTTTTCCTAATAGAATCTTGCATCTTAACCGATAAATGGTCTATAATAAAGCAAATGGTCTGGCACCCGGACTACAACATTTTTCTTGAATGAGGGGTGGATGATCTTTTGTACAGCGTAGAGTGCCTCCCGGAAATATCTCCCAAAAGTATATAATTTCTGAAAATGGGGCGACCAGAACTGCAAACAATACTCCAAATGAAGCCTAACCGAAGTCCTAAACAGCTGCATCATGACTTCCTGACTCTTATACTCAATGTTCAGAGCTATGAAAGGATGCATACATGAGCTTTCGTTACCACTCTATCTACTTGTGTTGCTACTTTCAGGGAGTTAAGGACTTGGTCTCCCCTCTGTACAACAATTCTGTTAAGGGTCATGTCATTGATTTTATATTTTCCCCTTGCATTTGATCCCCCAAAGTTCAACACCTCACAGTTGCTCCGATTAAACTCCATCTGCCAATTCCCTGGCCCATTTCTGTAGTTGTGTTGCAATATTTGTAATTAATTCTACTAAGTAGCAGTTTCATCTTATCAAACTGTTACAAAAGTCACTGGTGGCTCGAAGTGAATAAGGAAATAAATTGGTACATCGTTCAAGAAGTGTTATTTCGTACAAAACTTTTCAGCAAATTATAAATGTAGAGCTGCCAATTAATCATTGCCAGCTCATGTGATTAACAAGATCAGAAATTAATGTATCTTTAATATATTAAATGTATGCTCCAACTAAATGTTAATTGCACTAGTCTTCAAATAGGGCCCAGCAGATTGCCTTGGATATTAGCCCACAAACCCTTCCACTACTGAGCCACTAGCCACAGGCAAGGTGGAAAGGGAGGGGGACTGAAGAAATGAGTTTGAGTCCAGGTGGGGTACAGGAGAGAGGGAATAAAGGGGAGTGGGGTGGAGAAGGAGGGTGTTTGTGTTGGTTAGTTACCTAAAATTGGAGAGTTCAATGTTCATGCCATTGGTTTGTCAGCTACCCAAACATAATATGTGGTACTCTTCCTCTAGTTTGTGTGTGGCCTCACCCTGGTAGTGGAGGAGGTCCGGGACAGAAAGGTCAGTGTGGAAATGGGAAGAAGAGTTAAGAAGGTTAGCAACCAGGAGATCCACTAGGCCTTGGCAGACAGACAAATGTGCAGCAAAACAATCGCTGAGTCTCAGCTTGGTCTCACCGACGTGGAAGAGGCCACACTGGGAACATTGTGGGGAGGTGAGATAGAAACATAGAAAATAGGTGTAGGAGTAGGCCATTCGGCCCTTCGAGCCTGCACCGCCATTCAATATGATCATGGCTGATCATCCAGCTCAGTAACCTGTACCTGCCTTCTCTCCATACCCCCTGACCCCTTTAGCCACAAGGGCCACATCTAACTCCCTCTTAAATATAGCCAATGAACTGGCCTCAACTACCTTCTGTGGCAGAGAATTCCACAGACTCACCACTCTCTGTGTGAAGAAATGTTTTCTCATCTCGGTCCTAAAAGACTTCCCCCTTATCCTTAAGCTGTGACCCCTGGTTCTGGACTCCCCCAACATCGGGAACAATCTTCCCGCATCTAGGCTCTCCAACCCCTTAAGAATTTTATATGTTTCTATAAGATCCCCCCTCAGTCTTCTAAGTTCCAGCGAGTACAAGATGAGGTGTACGTGATCTTTGATCTCACCTGGAAGGACTGCTGTGGACTCTGGATGGATGAGAGCATTACAGTTTAAGGAAAGGTTCCAGGGGAAAGTACCTGGGGAAGGGCTGATTTTGGTGGGAAGAGATGAGTGAACCAAAGAGTTGTGGAGAAAGTAGTCTCTGTACAAGATGGAAAGGGGTGGGGTTAGGAAGATGTGACTGGTGACACGTTGGAGGTGGCGGAAGTGTCTGGGAAAGATGTGTAGGATGCGGAGGCTGGGGGGTGAAAGGTGAGGACCAGGGTAACTCTATCCTTGTTCAGTCTGTGGGGAGTCTGGGGCGAGAGCAGAACTAATGGACACACAGGAGACACAGGTGAGGAATCCATCAATGATAGCTGGGGGAAACCACGTTTACTAAAGAAAGAGATGGGATGGAATGGAGAGCCTCGCCTTTTCAGCAGATGTGCTAGAGATGGAGACATTTGAGAGTAGTGGATAGTGTTTGTGCAAGAGGCAGGATGGGAGGTGGTGTAGTCCAGTTAGCTTTGGGAGTCCAGTTAGCTGTGGGTTTGCTCTTCACAAACCAGAGGAAAAGTACCACATATTATGCTTGGGTTGCTTACAAACCAATGGTATGAACGTCAGCTGATAATCTGTTACCTATGATGGAGACAGAGAGATCACGAAAGGGAGTCAATTCCTATTAGGTACAGTCACCATGGTCTTGTCATCGGCAGGTCATTGTAAATTTCCCCGGTGCGGGACGAATAAAGGAATATATTATGTCTCACTAACTCAGAACGGGTTTTTCGAGGAGGTGATGAAGGAGAACAATTGGGACAGTGCTGTGGATATTGTCTACATGGATTTTAGTAAGGGATTTTTGATAAAGTCCCGCATGGTAGGCTGATCCAGAAGATTAAAGTACAAGGGATTCATGGTGATTTGATCGTATGGATCCAGAACTAGCTTACTGATAGGAAACAGATAGTCGTGGTAGAAGGGGATTATTAGACAATAGACAATAGACAATAGGTGCAGGAGTAGGCCATTCAGCCCTTCGAGCCAGCACCGCCATTCAATGCGATCATGGCTGATCACTCTCAATCAGTACCCCGTTCCTGCCTTCTCCCCATACCCCCTCACTCCGCTATCCTTAAGAGCTCTATCCAGCTCTCTCTTGAAAGCATCCAACGAACTGGCCTCCACTGCCTTCTGAGGCAGAGAATTCCACACCTTCACCACCCTCTGACTGAAAAAGTTCTTCCTCATCTCCGTTCTAAATGGCCTACCCCTTATTCTCAAACTGTGGCCCCTTGTTCTGGACTCCCCCAACATTGGGAACATGTTATCTGCCTCTAATGTGTCCAATCCCCTAATTATCTTATATGTTTCAATAAGATCCCCCCTCATCCTTCTAAATTCCAGTGTATACAAGCCCAATCGCTCCAGCCTTTCAACATACGACAGTCCCGCCATTCCGGGAATTAACCTAGTGAACCTACGCTGCACGCCCTCCATAGCAAGAATATCCTTCCTCAAATTTGGAGACCAAAACTGCACACAGTACTCCAGGTGCGGTCTCACCAGGGCCCGGTACAACTGTAGAAGGACCTCTTTGCTCCTATACTCAACTCCTCTTGTTACGAAGGCCAACATTCCATTGGCTTTCTTCACTGCCTGCTGAACCTGCATGCTTCCTTTCATTGACTGATGCACTAGGACACCCAGATCTCGTTGAACTCCCCCTCCTCCTAACTTGACACCATTCAGATAATAATCTGCCTTTCTATTCTTACTTCCAAAGTGAATAACCTCACACTTACCTACATTAAACTGCATCTGCCATGTATCCGCCCACTCACACAACCTGTCCAAGTCACCCTGCAGCCTTATTGCATCTTCCTCACAATTCACACTACGCCCCAACTTAGTATCATCTGCAAATTTGCTAATGGTACTTTTAATCCCTTCGTCTAAGTCATTAATGTATATCGTAAATAGCTGGGGTCCCAGCACCGAACCTTGCGGTACCCCACTGGTCACTGCCTGCCATTCCGAAAGGGACCCATTTATCCCCACTCTTTGCTTTCTGTCTGTCAACCAATTTTCTATCCATGTCAGTACCCTACCCCCAATACCATGTGCCCTAATTTTGCCCACTAATCTCCTATGTGGGACCTTGTCGAAGGCTTTCTGAAAGTCGAGGTACACCACATCCACTGACTCTCCCTTGTCAATTTTCCTAGTTACATCCTCAAAAAATTCCAGTAGATTTGTCAAGCATGATTTCCCCTTCGTAAATCCATGCTGACTCGGAATGATCCCGTTACTGCTATCCAAATGCTCAGCAATTTCGTCTTTTATAATTGACTCCAGCATCTTCCCCACCACTGATGTCAGACTAACTGGTCTATAATTACCCGTTTTCTCTCTCCCTCCTTTCTTAAAAAGTGGGATAACATTTGCTATCCTCCAATCCACAGGAACTGATCCTGAATCTATAGAACATTGAAAAATGATCTCCAATGCTTCCACTATTTCTAGAGCCACCTCCTTAAGTACTCTGGGATGCAGACCATCAGGCCCTGGGGATTTATCAGCCTTCAGTCCCATCAGTCTACCCAAAACCATTTCCTGCCTAATGTGGATTTCCTTCAGTTCCTCCATCACCCTAGGTTCTCCGGCCCCTAGAACATTTGGGAGATTGTGTGTATCTTCCTCAGTGAAGACAGATCCAAAGTAACGGTTTAACTCGTCTGCCATTTCTTTGTTCCCCATAATAAATAAATTCCCCTGCTTCTGTCTGCTGGCCTCTTCCACGCTGTAGAAATGACTTGCAAAGTTGGAGTTATGTTGTCAGATTTATTAAATGGTACAATGTTGCCATTATATAAACACCTCATGCTCCATGCAGTTGCTGGTTATTTGTTGCAGTAGTCCACATCACTGTGCAAGTGAGGTGGAAGTTTACACTTACCAGTATTTGTGTAAACAAGTTGCCCCTCAGGATCCTATTAAATCTTTCCCCCCTCACCTTAAACCTTTGACCTCTGGTTCCTGATTCTCCTACTCTGGGTAAAAGACTCTGTACATTCACCCTATCTATTCCTCTTATGACCTTGTACACCTTCGTGAGATCAGCCCTCATCCTCCTGCACTCCAGGGAATAAAGTCCTGGCCTGTAACATGCAGCTGTAACTTTGCTTGTCAGTGGGTTTGGGTTTCCAGCACTAAATATGCTAGAACCACAGCTCGGCTCATTAATCATAGGTAACAGGTTTCCCCAGGGGGAAACAGTTATACATCAAACTGTGTCAACACAGTCCATTCAGGATTAAAGCTACACAGCATGGCTCACCAAGTCCACGCCATCTATCGACCACCCACTGGTTCTATGTAGAAACAAAAAACTTCAGATGCAGGTTTACCAAGGAAAGATACAAAATGCTAGAGTAACTCAGTGGGTCAGGCAACATCTGTAGAGAACATGGATAGGTGAATGTTTTGGGTTGGGCCCCTTCTTCGGACCCTTCTGCACTCTGAAGAAGAGTCCTGACCCAAAACGACACGATCCATGTTCTCCATGAATGTTGCCCTAACCCACTGAGTTACTCCAGCATTTTGTATCTTTCCCACTAGTTCTATGTTATCCCACTTTTGCATCCACTCCCTACACACTTGTGATAATTTATAAAGGTCAATTAACCTACAAACCTGCACATCTTTGGGATGTGGGTGGAAAGTGGAACACCCGGAGGAAACCAATCCGGGCATAGGGAGAATGTGCAAACTCCGCATAGCACTCAAGGTCAGGATTGAACTGGGGGCGCTGGCAAAGTGAAGCAGCAACCCTACCAGCTGTGCCAACAGCTGAGCTGCTGTGCAACTGTTGCTGTGTATTGACTGATACACTGTCATGACTCCTTTCACCAGCCGCATGGATAAGATTATATGCTAGTGCTTCCCTTCCTGTCCTAATTCACCCCAACACCCTTCATCTGAATTATTTACGCTGTGTTTACTTTCTGAAGTAACCCCATTTAACATGAAAACTGGGGATCTGAAGTGGGTCAGACATGATTTCATTCCATTTCTGAAAATGAGCTGGATTGTTGGGAAGGCTGAGGGAAATAAAGAGTGAAACATAAAGAATAGTGAAAGGCTTGGATAGAGTGGATGTGGAGAGGATGTTTCCAGTAGCTCGAGAGTATAGGACTAGAGGTGCATAGGCTCAGAATTAAAGGACGTTCTTTTAGGAAGGAGATGAGGAGGAATTTCTTTAGTCGGATGGTGGTGAATCTGTGGAATTCTTTGCCACAAAAGGCTGTGGAGGCCAAATCAGTGGATATTTTTAAGGCAGAGATAGATAGATTCTTGATTAGTACAGGTGTCAGAGGTTATAGGGAGAAGGCAGGCGAATGGGGTTAGGAGGGAGAGATAGATCAGCCATGATTGAATGGCAGAGTAGACTTGATGGGCCAAATGGCCTAATTCTGCTCCAATCACTTATGATCTTATCACCTTCAATGATAGGCCGTAAAGACTTATAGGGGATAACAAGGGCAATTAGGTGGGAGCTGAGATATTTGGATATTTTTAGCACTTTCCTTTCAGTTTAACCCCAAAGAAAAGCAATATTACAAGTGTCTTCAACACCCTCCTCATCGTGTCCAGTAATTATCCCTCAATCAACATTCATTAATACATACTTTCTAGTTAAAATTGCATTGCTGTTTGTGAGACTTTGTTTAAATTTGATACCATCCATCCTCGGTTACACGGTCACTACACATCTGAATGTATTTCATGAGTTATAAATTGCTTTCAGATGAATAAAGGTTATGCAGTTGCAATTCCAGACCTGTGAATCTAGGAATCAGTAACACTGCCAACAATCGGGTGAAAAAAGTTGAGCAAGCAGCAATGGCCATAATTTCAAGTACAACTTTAAGTATCACATCATATCATCATATTATATATATACAGCCGGAAACAGGCCTTTTCGGCCCACCAAGTCCGTGCCGCCCAGCGATCCCCATACATTAACACTATCCTACACCCACTAGGGACAATTTTTACATTTTACCCAGCCAATTAACCTACATACCTGTACGTCTTTGGAGTACAACTCTGCAAGTACAACTCTGCAAGTGTGTCACAGAATCACAAAATGTTTAGGATGGGTAATATAAAAATAAAGTAGCATGCTCAAAGAGCACAAGATGACAGAAGTGTAAGGGCAGGCATGTTTTATTATGTTGGCTCAGGAAATTGCTTCCAGAAACTGCTGTACGAAATCCATCTCAGAAGAAATAGGGATCTGGGTATCAGGTCCTGACTCACTTGGTGAGCTGGTTGTGAGGCTGCCCTAGCAGTTGACAAACAGAGGTTGCAAATTACATTCTTTTCTCAGCAGTGCATTTTAATAGAAGCTAGATTTGCTTGCAGCGTTTAATGTAGAAAGATCAAAATAATGAATTGTGATATCTCACTATGATTTTCAAATATTTGTATTTCCTCTCATCTGAAGACCCAATATGAACAGCGAAGACTGGAGAAAGTGGAAACAGACTTTGTTTTTTACAACAGATTAGAATCAGAGAAAATGTGGTAAATCAATGTTTATATTGATTAATTGATTAATACCATCTACCACGTAATCAATTCTTCAAAATTAAGTTTTAACATATTGGCTGGGTTGCCAGTAAGGTGGATTTTGTTTTAGTTTATAAAAACTCTGGCTTTCTGTTGACTGTTTTGCTGCACTCAAAAATACTGTTTTCCGAATGATGGTGAATCATTTGTCTCACTCATCAAGACTCTTGTGCTTTCTGGCAAAATCCTTATGAGTCTTTTCTGCATCCTTCTTACTGTTGCAGTCTCACCAATGTCTTGTACAGCTTTAACGAGATGTCTATACTCAATGTCCCATCTGATGAAGGCAAATGTCCCCAGGCCCCCTGCTTTTTATTGTATACTAGAGGGGGGACAGGGAAGGGGAGAGGGTGTGATTGAGTGAGCCCTGGACCCAAAGCCTCTCCTGTATTGTAGCACCCTCAACCCCCCAACTCAATCCCCCTTATCCCCCCCTCCTCCCCCTACTGACCCACTGCATCCCCCCTACCCACCCCCACTTGCCCCTCCCCTGCCCCCACCACCACCACTTTCCCCTCTCCTACCCCCATTCCCCACTACCCTGCCTCCACCCCCATTACCCCCCCACCCCTATTCCCCCCTCCCCCCCACAGAAGGACAATACATGATTACAATCGAACCATTCACAGGGTACAGATACATAAGGGAATATAGACACAAAATGATGGAGTTACTCAGCGGGTTTTGTGTCTCAGCATTTTGTGTCCATCTTCGGTAAAAACCAGCATCTGCAGTTCCTTCCAACACATGATAAGGGAATAACGTTTAGTGCAAGATAAAGCCAGTAAAGTCCAATTAAAGATAGTCCGAGGGTCACTAGAGGTAGATGTTAGTTCAGGACTGCCATTACTTTAATTAATTTAATTTAAATTTTAACAAAACACATACATGTTACAGCTCATCGTACCTATTATAAATTTGATTATACATTATAAATTCGATTATACATGTATTGTTCTGTATTATCTCCCCACCCACAACCCCCCTCCCCCCACCCCCAGTTAGAAAAAAGAGGAAAAAGGAGAAGAAAGAAAGAGAGAAAGAGAGAAGGAAAGAAGGAAAGAAGGAAAGAAGGAAAGAAGGAAAGAAGGAAAGAAGGAAAGAAGGAAAGAAGGAAAGAAGGAAAGAAGGAAAGAAGGAAAGAAGGAAAGAAGGAAAGAAAGAAAGAAAGAAAGAAAGAAAGAAAGAAAGAAAGAAAGAAAGAAAGAAAGAAAGAAAGAAAGAGAGAGAGAGAGAGAGAGAGAGAGAGAGAGAGAGAGAGAGAGAGAGAGAGAGAGAGAGAGAGAGAGAGAGAGAGAGAGAGAGAGAGAAAGAGAGAGAGAGAGAAAGAGAGAAAGAAAGAAAGGAAGAAAGGAAGAAAGGAAGAAAGGAGGAAAGGAGGAAAGGAGGAAAGGAGGGAAGGAGGGAAGGAGGGAAGGAGGGAAGGAGGGAAGGAGGGAAGGAAGGAAGGAAGGAAGGAAGGAAGGAAGGAAGGAAGGAAGGAAGGAAGGAAGGAAGGAAGGAAGGAAGGAAGGAAGGAAGGAAGGAAGGAAGGAAGGAAGGAAGGAAGGAAGGAAGGAAGGAAGGAAAGAAAGAAAAAGAAAGAAAAAAAGAAAAAGAAAGAAAAAAGAAAGAAAAAAGAAAGAAAAAAGAAAGAAAAAAGAAAGAAAGAAGGAAAGAAGGAAGGAAGGAAGGAAGGAAGGGAGGAAGGAAAGAAAGGAAAAAAGGAAAGAAAGAAGGAAAGAAAGAAGGAAAGAAAGAAGGAAAGAAAGAAGGAAAGAAAGAAGGAAAGAAAGAAGGAAGGAAGGAAAGTTTAGTTTATACTGATTATTTAACTTATTATCTACTTCTAGTAAGATAAATTAAAACATCATCTGCAAATAAAGTATTTTTGTGATTTTCCTGATTAACTTTAAATCCTTCAAAGTCTAAATCTGATCTTATTAGCTCTGCCAGAGGTTCAATGGCCAATACAAATAAAGCCGGTGACAAGGGACATCCCTGTGTACTAGATCTTTCCAAATTAAATGATTGAGAAGATTGGCCATTTGTCACCACTTTGGCTTTAGGTTGTTTATAAAGAGCTTTTACCCAGTTAATGAAACCATTTCCCAATCCGTACTTCTCTAATACTTTAAATAAAAAAATCCCATTCTAACCTGTCAAACGCCTTTTCAGCATCTAAAGCAACTGCTACGCTCAATTCCTTTCTTTTCTGTGCTAAATGTAAAATACTTATAAATAACATATAACATATAACAACTACAGCATGGAAACAGGCCTGTCCGGCCCTACCAGTCCACGCCGACCATTCTCCCTGACCTAGTCTCATCTACCTGCACTCAGACCATAACCCTCCAATCCCCTCCTATCCATATACCTATCCAATTTACTCTTAAATAATAAAATCGAGCCAGCCTCCACCACTTCCACCGGAAGCCCATTCCATACAGCCACAACCCTCTGAGTAAAGAAGTTCCCCCTCATGTTACCCCTAAACCTTTGTCCCTCAATTCTGAAGCTATGTCCCCTTGTTGGAATCTTCCCCACTCTCAAAGGGAAAAGCCTACCCACGTCAACTCTGTCCGTCCCTCTCAAAATTTTTAAAACCTCTATCAAGTCCCCCCTCAACCTTCTACGCTCCAAAGAATAAAGACCCAACCTATTCAACCTCTCTCTGTAGCCTAAGTGCTGAAACCCAGGCAACATTCTAGTAAATCTCCTCTGTACCCTCTCCATTTTGTCGACATCCTTCCTATAATTTGGCGACCAGAACTGCACACCATACTCCAGATTTGGCCTCACCAATGCCCTGTACAATTTCAACATTACATCCCAACTTCTATACTCGATGCTCTGATTTATAAAGGCAAGCATACCAAACGCCTTCTTCACCACCCTATCCACATGAGATTCCACCTTCAGGGAACAATGCACAGTTATTCCCAGATCCCTCTGTTCCACTGCATTCCTCAATTCCCTACCATTTACCCTGTACGTCCTATTTTGATTTGTTACATTATCACGGTAGCGCAGCGGTAGAGTTGCTGCTTTACAGCGAATGCAGCGCCGGAGACTCAGGTTCGATCCTGACTACGGGTGCTGCACTGTAAGGAGTTTGTACGTTCTCCCCGTGACCTGCGTGGGTTTTCTCCGAGAACTTCGGTTTCCTCCCACACTCCAAAGACGTACAGGTATGTAGGTTAATTGGCTGGGTAAAGGTAAAAATTGTCCCTAGTGGGTGTGGGATGGTGCTGGTGTACGGGGATCGCTGGGCGGCACGGACTTGGTGGGCCAAAAAGACCTGTTTCCGGCTGTATATATATGATATGATATGATCAGATATTTTCCTTTTTTTGACAAATCCAGTTTGGTCCTCTTTAACCAGCTTCGGTAAATATTCTGCCAATCTCCTTGCCAAAAGCTTAGCAACTATTTTATAATCTGCATTCAACAATAATATTGGTCTATAAGAAGATGCATTTAAAGGGTCTTTCCCTTTTTTTTGAATTACGGTTATAATTGCCATTGAGAAGGATTCTGGTAATGTAGAAGTTTTTTCCGCTTGATGTATCACTTCCATAAATACTGGTAACAACAAATCTTTAATTTTTTTTCTAGAACTCAGGCGGGAAACCATCTTCCCCTGGAGATTTATTACTTGGTAAAGAATATAATACTTCCTCCACTTCTCTCAAAGTAAAGGAGGCATTTAGTCCCATCTGCTCCTCATTAGAGATTGTTGGTAATTGTATCTTGGATAAAAAATTATTTATCTTAATTTCATCCTTTTCAGATTCAGAAAGGTACAGATTAGTGTAGAATTGCTTAAATACCTCATTGATTTCTCTAGGTCAAGTCAAGTCAAGTCAAGTCAATTTTATTTGTATAGCACATTTAAAAACAACCCATGTTGACCAAAGTGCTGTACATCTGATTAGGTTCCAATAGAAAAAAAAATGAAAACATACAGTAGCACGCAAACAGTTCACAGCGCCTCCTCAATGAGCCTCAAATGCTAGGGAGTAGAAATAGGTTTTGAGCCTGGACTTAAAGGAGTCAATGGAGGGGGCAGTTCTGATGGGGAGAGGGATGCTGTTCCACAGTCTAGGAGCTGCAACCGCAAAAGCGCGGTCACCCCTGAGCTTAAGCCTAGACCGCGGGATATTGAATAGCCCCAAGTCGGCCGACCTGAGGGACCTGGAGTTAGAGAGGGGGGTTAGAAGATTTTTGATGTGGGGGGGGAGTGTTCATTTAGGGCTTTATACGTGAATAGGAGGAGCTTGAAGTTGATTCTGTACCGTACAGGGAGCCAGTGGAGAGAGGCCAGAATCGGGGTGATGTGGACCCTTTTACGGGTACACGTCAGGAGTCTCGCTGCGGCGTTTTGGACCAGTTGCAGGCGGGACAGGGAAGATTGGCTGATCCCAGTGTATAGGGAGTTGCAGTAGTCCAGGCGGGAGGAAATGAAAGCGTGAATGATTTTTTCTGTGTCGTCAAATTGGAGGAAAGGTTTGATTTTAGCTATGGTTCGAAGTTGGAAGAAGCTGGCTTTTACCACAGCGTTGACTTGCTTATCAAATTTTAATGCAGAGTCAAATATCATGCCGAGGTTTTTGACATGCGGTTTGACTAGGCAGGATAGACTTCCAAGACTGCCTGTTATCAATTTGATGGAGTCGGGGGGGGCCGAATAGGATGACCTCAGACTTGCTCTCATTTAATTGGAGGAAGTTCTGTGCCATCCAACATTTTATGTCCTCAAGGCAGTGTAAGAGGCTGTTTAAATTTGACTGGTTGTTGGGTTTCAGGGGGAGGTAAAGCTGAGTGTCATCGGCATAGCAGTGGAAAGAAATGCCGTGCCTTTGAATGATTTGGCCAAGGGGGAGCATGTATAGAGAGAAGAGAATGGGGCCTAGGATGGAGCCTTGTGGAACTCCGCAGGAGAGGCTAGCTGGAGCAGAGGAATAACTGCCTATGTTGATGGCGAAACTCCTATCTTTGAGGTACGAAGCGAACCAGCTCAGGGCAGTGCCATCAATGCCAACCGCGTACCGGAGACGGTTAATAAGGATGGTGTGGTCCACTGTATCGAACGCTGCGCTGAGGTCGAGAAGGAGCAGGATTGCACAGTCGCCGGTGTCGATGGCGAGAAGCAGGTCGTTGTGTACCTTCAACAAGGCAGACTCTGTGCTGTGGTGGGCTCTGAAACCTGACTGGAAACTTTCCAGGATGGTGTTTTGGTGCAGGTAGGGCACTAATTGGTTTAGAATTGCCTTTTCAAGGACTTTTGACAGGAATGGCAGTTTGGAAATGGGTCTAGTTGCTAGGCAAGGTGGGGTCTAGGTTAGGTTTTTTCAGGAGGGGCTGGACCACCGCGTCCTTGAAACAGGTTGGAACAGTGCCAGTGGCCAGAGAACTGTTGATAATAGAGAGGATGCTGGGACCGGCTATTGCAATGACATCCTTCAGAAGGGCAGTGGGGGCTGGATCAAGGGGGCAGGTTGCAGGTTTCATAGCGGAGACAAGCTTTGCAAGGGAGGATAGAGTGACGGGTTGGAAGCAGTCCAATTTAGATGAACAGACTAGTGAGACAGCTAGGTCACGGGTGGGAGGGGAAATGTTCATTCTAATGTTCTCAACTTTATTGGTGAAAAATTTAGCGAATTCTTCGCACTTAGCAGGGGACCCAACTAAGCTGGTACTGGGGGCGGGACATATGACAGATGTAATTGTTCTAAATAGGACCTGGGAGTTATGAGAGTTTTTGGAAATAAGGTCGGAGAAGTATTGTGCTCTAGCAGACTTTACTGCTTCCTGGTATTTGAGAAGATTGTTTCTCAGAATTTCGAAGGAAATTTGAAACTTGTCACATTTCCACCTCCTTTCTGATTTTCTGCACTCCCTTCTTAGGGCTTTGGTGGAGTCATTGAGCCACGGCCGACCTTTGGGCTTAGGCTTTTTCATTTTAAGGGGAGCGATAGAATCCAGGATGGAAGAGCAAGTGATATTAAATAAAGAGGTGAGATCCTCAGTGCTGAGATGGGGGGGAGAGGCCTCAATAGTGCAGATGTTGGGGGCAGCTGTGAGAGCCTCGGAGAATTTACTGGCAGTCAATGAATTTATGTCGCGGGAGTAGCGAACAGGGAGATGAGATTTTGCAGGAGATAAAGGCAGAGATGCGTCAAAAATGATAGCGCTGTGGTCCGATAGACAGGCTTCAGTAGTTTCAATGTTGTTGATTGGGAATCCGGACGATAACACTAGGTCGAGAGTATGGCCTAACTTGTGAGTGGGTCCCGTGGTGTGAAGAGTCAGATTGAAGGACTCAACCAGGTGCATAAATTCACTCACAAGAGGCTTAGTGGGACAGCAAACATGAATATTAAAGTCACCAAGAATCATGATCTGGTCAAATTTGGGCAAAATGCTAGAAATCAGATCAGCAAATTGGGTGATGAAGTCCTTATGCATTTTTGGTGGGCGATACACAAGAACAATTAAGAGGGGATAGGCTAGGCCTACTTTAATTAGTTGCACCTCGAAACTGGAGAAATGATCAGCGTTCAGGAGGCGGCAGTTGAAATGTTTCTTAAACACAGTGGCTAAGCCCCCACCGCGTCCGGCGAGGTGAAGAAGTTACAGTTATCAGGACAGAGTTCCACGAGTGGAGCAAGCTCACCAGGGTTAAGCCAGGATTCTGTGAGCAGTAAGAAGTCCAATCCACGGGTGATGAAGAAGTCGTTGAGGATGAAGGTTTATAAGTAATAATGTTTTGATCTGTTCTAATTGAATTTATTGTTCTTAATATTTGTTCTTCTTTCAGTTGCCATGCCAATACCTTGTGCGCTCTTTCTCCTAATTCATAATATCTTTGGTTAGTTCGTAATATTAGTTTTTCTGTTCTGTAAGTATGTAAAGTATTGTATTGAAATTTTTTATTTGCAAGTTGTATTTTTTTCATATCTGAAGAAGCTTTCTGTAAGTCTTTTTCTAATACGGTGATTTCTTTTTCTAATCTTTCAGATTCCTTCCTATAATCTTTCTTTATCTTAGATGAGTAGCTTATAATTTGGCCTCTCAAATAAGCCTTCATTGCATCCCATACAATAAATTTATCATCAACTGAATTTAAATTTGTTTCCAAAAATAATCCAATTTGTCCTCGAATAAAATCACAAAAGTCTTGCCTTTTCAATAGTAAAGAGTTGAGTCTCCATCTATACACTGACTGTTCTTTATCTGGCATCGTAATTTTCATTAGTAATGGTGAGTGATCCGATCGCAATCTAGCCTTGTAATCTATTTGTATTATTCTACCCCTTAATTGAGCTGAAATCAAAAATAGATCTATTCTAGAATATGTATCATGTCTATTGGAATAAAAGGAGTAGTCTCTTTCCCTGGGATGGCTTTTCCTCCAAACATGTATTAAATTTAAATTTTCCATTAAATTCAAGGTTGTCTTCACTGCTCTTGTCCTTGTCGTTGTCCTTGTTGATCTATCCATTACTGGATCTAAACAAAAATTGAAATCTCCCCCTATCAATATATTTTCATGTGCTTCCACCAGATTTAAAAAGGTACCCTGCACAAACTTCTCATCATCTGTATTTGGTGCATATATATTCATTAAGGTCCACAATTCTGAGAAAATTTGACAGTGTACCATTACAAATCTACCTACTGGGTCACTTACAATATTTTGTATCTTAATTGGTAGCGTTTTCTTAAATAGGATAGCAACCCCTCTTGCTTTTGAATTAAAAGAAGATGCGACCATACTTCCTACCCAACCTCTCTTTAACTTTTGATGTTCTTTTTCCGTTAGATGTGTTTCTTGCAAGAAAGCTATATCTACTTCCAATTTTTTCATCTGTGTTAAAATTCTCTTCCTTTTTATCGGTCCATTTAACCCATTCACATTATAGCTTAAAAAATTTAATTTTTTTATCCATTCATTCCTTTTTTTTTTCCTTTTCCTTACCTTGATACCTCTTCCGGTATTTACATTGTGCCGTATTTCAGTGCGCTCCCCTCCATAGTCCAGGTATAAAAACAGAAAAGGAAAAAGAGAGATAGAGAAATAAACCCTCCCTCTAATGTTGCTAATATATAGATTAGCAACATTACCCCCCTCTATTATACGAGGTGTGGTCCGCACCACACTTGTGCCCATGATTATGGTGGAGCATCCACATTGTCCAACCCCCCCGATATATCAAGTACTTCTAAAAATTAACAATCCTTAATACAGTTAATCCCCTCTATAGTATACAGATCTTATTAATAATCATTCATTCATGAGTCTTCTTAAGCATTTCTCGATGGCAATTCTTCCGCATACTCTTCTGCTTTGACAAAATCTTTAAAACATTTATTTTCTCCAGTGTTGATCATAATCTTCAAAGTAGCCGGATGTAGTAAAATAAACCTATAGCCTTTCTTCCATAGAATATTTTTTGCCTTATTAAATTCTTTTTTTCTGCTCAACAAGTCATTATTGATGTCTGGGTAAAAGATTATTTTAGTACCTTCATGTTCTATTGGTTTTCCCTCTCTTATATTATTCCCGACTGTTTTGAAAACCAATTCTCGATCTTGGTATCTTAAAAATGTAATCAACACAGATCTTGGCTTTTGATTAGCCGAGGGTTTCGGTCTTAGAGCCCTATGTGCTCTTTCTATTTCCATCCGACCTTGTTTGTCTATTCCCAGAGTAGTCACTATCCAATCTTGAAAAAAGTTCATTGGGTCTTCCCCCTCCACTCCCTCTGGCAAACCAACAATTTTAACATTATTTCTCCTGCTATAGTTTTCCAAGACATCCAACTTCTCCGCTGTCTTTTTGCTTTCAATTGCTGCAGCAGTAATACTGTCTTCATTTTTTTCCACTCTAGATTTTAACATTTCATTTTCCATTTGTATATTATCCACTTTATTTGTCATTGTTTGAAAATTCTCCTCCATTTTTTTCAAAGTCTTATGCAATTTTTTGTTATCTCTCCTCATTAATTTGTTATCTCCTTCAATTTTCTTGAGCCTGTTAATAATTTCTTGAAACATCGTTTTCATATTAGTCTCTGTATCTTCTTGATTTTCTTCTTCCTCATTTCCACTTCCACTGCTAGTGGGGTCTCCCGTTACCTCATCATCATTCGTGTCCGAAAGTCCAGACTCGACTTCAGCAGCCTCTCGGCAAACTGGGCCTTTTTGGTAACTCACGGTGACCCCCTCGTATTTTTCCCCGAGTCAAAGAGGGCTTGCTGGGAGTAGCCGACTCCAGCTTCGTACCGGAGCCCTCCCCAGACTCACCGCCTGCCGAGGGGTCACCAAATCCAGTCCCCTGCTCCATCAGAGCTGTGGGCCTACCTTCCTTTTTTTCGTGATTCCTTTGTTGGATTTCCTTGCTTCTGTGGCCGTTGTACTCCTCTTTTTTTCTTTCTTGGAAGGCATCCGTACTGTAAGATTTGAGAAGTTTTCCCTCATTCTGAAATCAACACAAAACCAAAGAGCTGCAGTTTGGACTTTTTAAACGGGAGACTGGGGCTGATAGCGGAGAAAGGCTGCAGTCAGTTTACCAAAGGATGTCACAATCTGTGGGTCCTAAAATGGCTGCAGGACCTCGTGACCAGCCACAAAAGGTAAAAAACCTTACAACACAGTCTCTAGGTTTCTGCAAAGCCACGGCCAGAACAAAGGATGGGTATTGGCCATGCAGAAACCTATGAAACCAGGTCGGAGTCCAGACACTGGGGCGCTGACATCAGCATACTCACAATGCCCCAAGCCGACCTAAACAGTTCATCTCAGTGAGGGGGCACAATAGCCCATAGAAAACTACCTGGTAGGTGATGGGAAACCAGTTAACACCCATCACCTCACAACGAAATCCCAATTAACACCGTCTGGCCATCCCCGGTATCCCCGAACATAAGCGCAGATCAGAAGAAAACCTCATACATATCTTTTTGAACAAAGAGATTCCAAGATCTGGCGGGAGATAGGACGGGTCAGAAACAGTATAACTGGCCACTACTTTTGGGTGAATAAGTTAAGTCAACTCGAGAAGAAAACCTGCAGGGAACGCAAGCAGGCAAGAAAACGGACAGGAGGCAAGAAGCGCAGAGAAAACCGGGTTCAAAGTCAACTGAAGTCAAGAAGAAAGTCGGAAAGAAGAACGGATGCAAGAGAGAGGAACAGGCAACGCAACACGAGAAGAAATACTGCAAAACGAACAGCCAGTAACCCCAGTAATAGCCCCATGGTGAGCATGTACTCCAAATCCTACATATCCTGGACATAGTTTAGTGTAGAGGGGAGGGTGGTTGTGAATAAACGTTGGGTGTGTATTAAAGTATGTGTTGGTCAAGGTTGCGATGCGTCGTACGTTCCCCATCTTACAGTCGTGTATGTGTCTTGCAGAACTGTGTTTAAGAATTCATAAGTGAAAGGGTATTCGTGTATATGTTTTGTGGAACTGTGTGTTTCATGAATTCAGCGAAGAAGGTATTCGGATATATGTCTCGTGGAACTGTGTGTTTTTAAGTTTTCAGCGAAAAGGGTATTCGGGTATATGTCTTGTGAACTGTGCGTTTTGTGATTAATAAATCAAAGGTATTCATGTATTCGGTATGTGTATTATAGATATGTCTTATAGAACTGTATAAATATTCATGGATAATAGTCCCAAGTGCTGAATAAAAGCCTTTTCATTTAAACCCTGGTTTTGAAATCTGGTCTGGTTGAATTTGTTCTGCACTATAAGAGCTCCTGCATCTAAGCCCAGTGTCTAGAACCGTAAGGGGTGAGTGGGTCGAACCACTCACGGGGAACCAGTGTGCACGGCCTGGTCAAGGGATCAGAGCAAGGCACGGGGACCTTAGGTCGGGCGAAAGCTCGGCGCAGAAACCCCTTACAGATAATGGCGACCACGAAGGGACACTGGCAGCAGGATGATAGTGTACCAGAAAAGGATTTTAAAACTAGGGACATAATGGACGAGCGCATTGCGGACTATGTGTTTAGTAAGGTGAATATCACCAAACAATGGATGTGTGCGTTATTGGATGACAAGCGCCCACTGGATGCAGCGATCCAGTGGACGGCCAGTACAGCCCATAAGAAATCTGTAGAGAAGGCGGTCTGGCTGACCTGCTATAAAAAGCAGGTCCAGCTTTTGGACCGTGTGGTTGTGGCACAGGCAGCCCAGATCAGGGACCTTCAGGAGGAGGTAGAGGAGAAGGCTGCGGGTGGGAACCAGTTGATTGAGGCTCTGGACTCTTTAAACAAGGAGCGCCGGGTCGTGACCAACCGCCACGAAGCCAGGGTAGAGCTGATGGAGTGTCAGATCACTGAGGCTATGCGCAGTAAGGGCAAGCTCAGGGAGCAGTGCGCTTCCCTGAGCCACCAGCTGGAGACCCAGGAAGAGAAACTTAAGGGAGTTAGGGCAGCCTATAAAATGGTTTTGGAGGACAGGTCGGAAGGGGCCGACCACGGGGCCTGCCTGCAGGAGATAGAGGGTCTGCGGAGTGCTTTAAATAAAGCAAGCGGGCTGGTCTGTTTAATGAACCCCCCAGCGGGCCAGTCACTAGCGGGTGCGAAGGTCCCGGTTCCGATCCCTAGAAAGACCATGGTGGCTTCAGCCCCCAGACTCCACAATTCCCCTAGCTACGAGGCATCCTGGAAAAGGGGTAGTGTAGGGGAAAGAGAGAGAGAGGAGCTCCCGGTAGAATACTCGGCACCGGCACCCATGTGCCCGGTCCTGGAAACCAGAAGGGGACCCACCATGCAGAATGGGGACGCCGGACCCATTCAGAGCGAGATCGTGGTGCCCCACAGCTCCCAGCAGTTAAGAGCTATGATCGGACATGTAATTAAATTGTCCGAACCAGGGGACCCTTCGCTACATTTTAGGGAGTTCGAGCAAACCGCCGCAATCAACGGTTGTGACGAGGGAGAACGGGCAAAATTGTTGCTGTTCTCCCTGGACAGCTCGATCCTCCAATGCCTCTCAGATGAGAGTAAAAGAGGGACCAGGACCTACGATCTCCTGCGGGACGAGGTCCTGGAAGTCTTGGGGTTGGGCGATGAAGGTCCATTTGCCCGATTAGAGAGGACCCTCCAGATGGAGCGAGAACCCCCAAGGGTTTTTGCGGCGCGACTGTGGTCAGTATATCAGAGCAGTTGCCCGCACGTCCCCGCGCGGGATGACCTGGCCGGGAATGGGAGAGCCCAGTGGCTCCGTTGCTTGGTGTCAAACAGCCTGGCAGCCGTCAGGGAGCAGGCGAAAGCCTGGTTTGATCCCACAAATAGCACGGAGGAGGCGGTTTTGGACCATCTCACGGTAGGGTATAGAAACACCCGGAGTACGTCTACCCGACTCGAAAAAGGGAAGGTGTACGTAGCGGAGGCTACTGCACTGGCCCAAAAGGAGTGGCGACAGGAGGGTAACCCTACCGCACAGTCCAAGTGTTTCAGGTGCGGTAAGGTGGGACACAGGCAGAAGGATTGCAGGGCCCACACCAAGGAAGATAGGGTTGGCACCACCCAGCGCACCGAGGTCCCAGTTAAGCCCGAGATCATCGAAACGATGATCGAGGTGATGCAGTCCCTCATGGCCGCCCAGGGGAAGGTGGCAGTCGCTACCGGCTCCCCGGGTGCGAGGGGGGCACTGGACATTCCCCAATGACATCAGCCCGTGCAGCCCGCCTATCTGTGTCCTCTCCGCTACGATGCGTGGAAGAGACCGCTTGTGGAGATGGTAGTGGAGAGGTAAAGGGGCAGTTATCTGTTGGACACGGGGGCTTCATGCACCGTGGTCCACACAGAGGAACCCTTTGACTCTCCCCTGTCCACGGGGGTCCCTTTCGCACTGGCGGGGTTCACAGGGAAGGAACAGGCTGGCGCGCGTTCACAGCCAAGGATGAGGCAGGTCACGCAGACAGGCAAGGTTGCCTGCGTGAGGGGGGAGGACATTCTCCAGGAATGGAGGGTCTCCCGTTTTGGGTGGGATTCAGGTGAGGAAGAGCCTGATCAGCTCGACCAGGGGCTGGATCCCAATACGGAGGAAGAGGAGTCGGAGGGGGACGACAGTAACGTCCCCGACTCAAGCACCAGGAAGGCGGGGGTAGCGAGCGAAGGCTCACCACCTGTAGATACAGGTAGAGTGAGGCCGGATGCCGCGGCTATACCCAGCACCAAGGGGGCAGAGCTGGATGAGGCGGGGCCAGGGTCGGCAGCTGCGGGGGGTACCCGAGCTGCGGCACGGCAGGAACCGGTCCTCAGCCAGGCTGTCCAGGGGGCAGTGTCTAAGGTGATCCTCCGTAGGTCCAGCAGGAAACCCCAACTTAGGAAGTTTTGGCCAGAGGTCAATCACGCCCCGAGGTACGGGAGCCAAGTAGGAAGGAGGGAGCTTACGTCCCGGAGGGGACCTAGCCCCCGCCAGGCAGCGACAGGCTGCGGAGGATCAAAGGTGGGAGACAGCGTGGTGCAGCCGCAGGAGACGAACCGCTGCAGCCCTGACAGGGATTAGCTGAGCCGCCCGGGGAAGGCGGCACTGTATTATATTTTAGATAATATAAATAAGGATAGGTATTTTAGATAAGGATAAGCTATTTTAGATAAGGATAAGCTATTTAAGATATTTTAGGTAATATAGACAAGGATAGGTATTTTAGATAAGGATAAGCTATTTTTGATAAGGATAAGCTATTTAAGATAAGTTTTGTGGGGATAGTTAGCGTTTAAATAAAGTTGATGCGTCCAGGATGTGTGGGGTGCAGGCTGGGGGTCAAGAGACCCGCCCGCAGAGACGTTTAACAAAGCCAAGCGCTCCCCAAGAGGCTGGCTATACCATTCTTCTTTATCTGTTTTCTGGAGTGTAAGGAGGCACTCGTATGGTGGATCTTTGCCACGGCGATCGGATGTGGGTGGACCTATCGGGGCCGCACCAAGGACATCATCGTCTACGGCTGCTCCGGGGACACGGCTCCCATCGCGACCGATGGGACTGGAAGGAGAGAAGCGGAGGAGACCGCAGTTTACTTCCATGAAGGCCGGTGGCCGGGGTGGCTGGGATCGAACTCTTCAGAGTATTCCAGCGCCCCAGGTTTTGCTTATCGGGACGCTTCATTATTGTGCCCGAGAATCAAGATCATCGCCCAAAAGATCAGCGCCACCGTTGGCAAAAGGATCTGCCTGGTATGCACGGGGAAGGTCCCCGCGAGCAGGCGGTGGTGGCTGAGGAAAACGAGCAGGACAATGGCCAACTCCACTGTTGAGGGGGAGAGACTTAACAACGACACTCACAGGACTATTTCTGGGACTAAAGAACAGTTGAGTGTGTGTTGGGACAAATGGTGGGAACCGGATGAGGGGATTTATATGTGTATGTGGGGTTCGAGGTATCGTTGCCCCACGGGCAACAGCATATTTTTCCAGAGACAGTGGCAGGATGACGGTAAGGGGATGAGGTGGGATGTTAGCTCGCGGGCTTGTGGGGTCCCCCTTTCCCCGATCCCGGTAAACGCCACTGAACTCATCACACGACCACGCATGACAACTCCCACAGTTCCACTGGCAGTAGCACAGGAGGGTGAGTGCCCAAAAACCACTAAGGGAAAAATGTAAAAGAGGGCAGCACCTCAATAACCGAGTACATCAAGGGGAATGGAGAGACCGTTACGTGCGCGTGGGCGAGCAGGACCCAGCCGCAAGCTGCTAGGAGGACGTGCCCCCCCCCCCCCTCCGCACCGAGTAGACTGTGTTTTATATTGTCCCCTTTTAAAATTTGTATAAACTAGGTTTTTGTATTCGAATTTGTATCAAGAGTGATTGTGAAGGAATGCAAAAAAAGGTATCGTTTTACTGTTGTATTGTTTTCATGTCCTACATTACAGCTGACACCAGTAGGAGGATGGCGGAGGCATCGGCCCGGGACAAGGTGTAGGTGTATGTGTCTGACATGAAAATGTACATACTTGTAATATAGTTTTGCCCGGGACACGGGCAGTAAAGGTCAACCTAAGAGATGGGGACTGTACGTTCGCAATGAAACACTAGTTTAGTTAAAACCTCAGGGGTCTGGATATGGAGAATCGGGAAAACATTGCTCAACCACATTATTTAATTGATTCGATAAGCTGGGGTTATGCAAATCAACAGGAGGGGCTGTAAGATTTGAGAAGTTTTCCCTCATTCTGAAATCAACACAAAACCAAAGAGCTGCAGTTTGGACTTTTTAAACGGGAGACTGGGGCTGATAGCGGAGAAAGGCTGCAGTCAGTTTACCAAAGGATGTCACAATCTGTGGGTCCTAAAATGACTGCAGGACCTCGTGACCAGCCACAAAAGGTAAAAAACCTTACAACCCAGTCTCTAGGTTTCTGCAAAGCCACGGCCAGAACAAAGGATGGGTATTGGCCATGCAGAAACCTACGAAACCAGGTCGGAGTCCAGACACTGGGGCGCTGACATCAGCATACTCACAATGCCCCAAGCCGACCTAAACAGTTCATCTCAGTGAGGGGGCACAATAGCCCATAGAAAACTACCTGGTAGGTGATGGGAAACCAGTTAACACCCATCACCTCACAACGAAATCCCAATTAACACCGTCTGGCCATCCCCGGTATCCCCGAACATAAGCACAGATCAGAAGAAAACCTCATACATATCTTTTTGAACAAAGAGATTCCAAGATCTGGCGGGAGATAGGACGGGTCAGAAACAGTATAACTGGCCACTACTTTTGGGTGAATAAGTTAAGTCAACTCGTGAAGAAAACCTGCAGGGAACGCAAGCAGGCAAGAAAACGGACAGGAGGCAAGAAGCGCAGAGAAAACCGGGTTCAAAGTCAACTGAAGTCAAGAAGAAAGTCGGAAAGAAGAACGGATGCAAGAGAGAGGAACAGGCAACGCAACACGAGAAGAAATACTGCAAAATGAACAGCCAGTAACCCCAGTAATAGCCCCATGGTGAGCATGCACTCCAAATCCTACATATCCTGGACATAGTTTAGTGTAGAGGGGAGGGTGGTTGTGAATAAACGTTGGGTGTGTATTAAAGTATGTGTTGGTCAAGGTTGCGATGCGTCGTACGTTCCCCATCTTACAGTCGTGTATGTGTCTTGCAGAACTGTGTTTAAGAATTCATAAGTAAAAGGGTATTCGTGTATATGTTTTGTGGAACTGTGTGTTTCATGAATTCAGCGAAGAAGGTATTCGGATATATGTCTCGTGGAACTGTGTGTTTTTAAGTTTTCAGCGAAAAGGGTATTCGGGTATATGTCTTGTGAACTGTGCGTTTTGTGATTAATAAATCAAAGGTATTCATGTATTCGGTATGTGTATTATAGATATGTCTTATAGAACTGTATAAATATTCATGGACAATAGTCCCAAGTGCTGAATAAAAGCCTTTTCATTTAAACCCTGGTTTTGAAATCTGGTCTGGTTGAATTTGTTCTGCACTATAAGAGCTCCTGCATCTAAGCCCAGTGTCTAGAACCGTAAGGGGTGAGTGGGTCGAACCACTCACGGGGAACCAGTGTGCACGGCCTGGTCAAGGGATCAGAGCAAGGCACGGGGACCTTAGGTCGGGCGAAAGCTCGGCACAGAAACCCCTTACAGTACGTTCTGTATACTTTCTGTATACTTTCTGATTTAATTTAAAGTACTTGATTTCCTTTAGTTCGTCTTTTTTTTTAGCAGTTTAGGGCTTTGTTTTCGGGAGTGCTGAAAAGTTATGTCTACTCAGCCAAGCATTGGACACGCCCCCCAGCGGGGTGATGAAAATTGAACACAATGCTTCAAATGCTCCACTTCCCGGATGTCCATTTGCCCACAGACGACCAACTTTAGCAAGTTCCTGTCTAATAACATCAAAGTTGGCCTGACCCCAATTCAGAACTTTAATTTGTGGGCTTTTAAAGCAAATAGAACTGTTGTCTCTGGTCCCAGAAGATTTGTTCAGCAACACTTCAGTTACTGATTTTCCCAATTTCCTAAGAGTAGGTCAAGCTTTGCCTGTACTTATTACCTGAGGAAACTTTCACATCACATTTGACATATTTCACCCTGTATAAACCCATGGCAGTCTAGTGTCTATATTGGGAACCTTAAAATACCCTACCATGACAACTTTATTAGTCTTGCAGTTGCCTGCCATCTCCCAGCATAATTGTTCTTCTAATTCCCATTGACTACTTGGGGCCTACAGTGCACTCCAGCAGGGTAATCATCCCTTTTTGTGTTACTCAGTTCCACCAACATAAAGTCACTGGACGAACCACCAGTAATGTGATCTTGGACGACTGCCATGACATTCTCCTTAATCAATCAAGCAACTACCCCCTTCTCTTTTGCCCCCCAGCTCTATCTTGTCACTAGCACCTGTACCCTGCAATGTTACGCTGCCAGTCCTGTCCCTTATTAACCAGGTTTTTGTAACGGCTACAAGATGCCAGTCACACGCTCTGTGTTCATCTGCCTTACCCGTCAGGCCTCTCACATTGAAATAAATGCAATTCAATCCAACAGTCCATCCTCACTCTTGCCGTGTTATTGCCTATCCTGTCAACAGAATTTCCATATCAACTTCCAGCCTCTCACCTGCCTCACTCTAGCATTGGATCCCAATCCCTTGCCAATCTAGTTAAACCCACCCACGTATTACTGACAAACATGCCTGCCAGAATATTGGTTTCCCTTCAGCTCACATGCAACCCATTGCACTTGTACAGGTTGCCTCTGCCTCAGAAGAGGTCCAAATATCTGAATCTGTGCCCACTGAACCAATTCCTCAGCAATGCATTTACCTGCCCTATCTTTCTGTTCTTCCCCTCACTAGCACATGGCACTGGGAGCAATCCAGAGATTATTAGCCTGAGGTTCTACTTTTTAACCTTTTGTCTTGCACCTTGTTCATGTCCATAGGTTTAGGAGCAGAATTAGACCATATGGGCCATTAATTCTACTCCACCATCCAATCTTTCCCTCTCAATTCCATTTTCGTGCCTTCTCCCCATAACCCCTAACACACGTCCTAATTAAGAACCTATCAATCTTCAATTTAAAACTATACCCAGTGTTCACTCCGCTGGATGGCATCTATTTTCCTACCTATGTCTTTTGTGCCAAGGTGCACAATGACTTCTGGTTGCCCACCTTTCCTCTTGAGAATGATAGGCTGCCGCTCCCAGGCATCCAGGTCCCAGGCACCAAGGGGGCAACACACCATCCTGGAGTCTCGTTTGCTGCCACAGAATTTCTTGTCCATCCCTGTAACTGATGTGTCTCCTATGGCTATCGCCCTGCCCCTTTTCACCCTTCCCCACCCGTGCCTCAGAGTCAGATCTATTGCCACAGACCTGATTGTTGCTGCTGATCTCCACTAAATGGTCAACCCTCACAACGGTATCCAAAGGGGCACACCAGTTGTCGAGGAGAACAGCCAAAGGGGATCCCTGCACTCTTCGCCTAATCCCTATCCTGATGGTCAACCATCTGCTTTCTGCCTGTACTCCTAGGCATGATCTCCTCATTGTAGCACCTATCTAAGACATCCTCATTGTCTAAAATGACCCTGACAACATCCAGCTGTTGCTCCAGTTCCCCAACACGGTCTCGAAGGCGATTCAGCGAGATGAACATCCCCCAGTTGTCGTGTTCTCAGACACTCAAAAGTCTCCCTGACTTCTCCCACCCGGCAGGGGAAGCATACCACTGCCCGACCCACCATCTCTACTGAAGTAGACATAAGAAGAAAGAAAAAACCTAAACTCTACCTTATTCCACCATCACCCTCTTTAGTGAAGCCTATCAAGCCAAAGCCTCACAGTTGCCCTCCATAAAACCAACGCCTCACAGTTACCCTCCACAAGGCTTCAGGAGCCAATGGATAATACTTGCCCTCCACACAGCCTCATCCAACACGGCCGGTCCCAACAGACCATTCCACTCGTGTCTACCTTCGTTTTTATACATCCACTCACTCCAATTTGCTAACTAACTTCAGCTGCATAACTGTGGGCTCAGAGTTGCTGCCTTACAGCGCCAGAGACCCGGGTTGGTTCCTGACTATGGAGTTTGTACCTTCTCCCTGTGACCTGTGTGGGTTTTCTCCTAGATATTCGGTTTCATCCCTCACTCCAAAGACCTACAGGCTCGTAGGTTAATTGGCTTGGCATAATTGTAAACTGTCCCTAGTGTTCATACGATAGCGTTAGTGTGCGAGGATCGCTGGCCGGCACAGACTCGGTAGGCTGAAGGGCCTGTTTCCGCGCTGTATCTCTAAACTAAACTAAGCTGAATCTATGTCGTGCCATATTGCACCCTCCCATCAGTGCAGATACTGCATTACCAGAAGTGCCAGAAATATGTCATTATAGTGGGACAAATTCATGAAATCGTTCCACTATACCTATTTTAGAAGTTTATTATGGAACTCTAAAGGTACAAAAATAAATGATTGATTTTTAAATGGAGATGTAATTCAATTTACATGTCAGTTTCCAATTTCCCTTTCCTCTGAAGCCATGTTACTTAAAAAACCTCAATTATCCTTGACTCAATGAGGTTGACCCATTACACATTCAAAGTCATATACCAGTAAACATTCTTGCCATTTCTTTCCCTTTTATAGAAGTTCAGTTCCATATTCATGCACATGAAACTGCAATTATACCTGCTCAATGAACACAGTGCAGTTGTCCTCAGTTTTCACACCACATTTCTCAGCTTGATCTCGGAGAACCCATACACTTTCATCAATGGTATTATCTTTTTGTAACCGGCTCCACGTTTTGCCATTTAACTGTAATGCCAAATTAAAGTGTAATACGGAATGATAGAGGGAATGCATGATGTTAACATCATGTTAACGTCAGTCTGAAGAAGGGTCTCGACCCGAAACGTCACCCATTCCTTCTCTCCTGAGATGCTGCCTGACCTGCTGAGTTACTCCAGCATTTTGTGAAATAAATACTCATGATGTTAACATGTGCACTGGACCACATATGTGCATCCTGGTCATGATATTTAGTTTAGTTTAGAGATGCAGCGCGGACACGGGCCCTTCGGCCCACTGAGTCCATACCGACCGGCGATCCCCGCACATTAACACTATCCTACGCACACAAGGTCCCTGCGTCTGTGGACTTTGTGGGAAATGACATTAACAGCAGCAAAAAACAACTAAGAATGGCCAGTTAATCATTCCTGAAATGTGAACATTAAATCTAGAAGGCAAATCTCCAGACCATTAAGAAAAAGTACTCAAATGCTGCTTAACTTATATGGCTGGATATTTGCCATGTCGGCAGCCTGATGTTTCCCCTGCACCAAGTTAAGAAACTGGATACATTCCCTCTTTCTATCCTGTCCTTCATCATATACTCTGTCCTCGCTCGGCAGCATTAACTTTATCCATGAATCCCTCCATTTTACAGTCAGGTGCCCGTCTCTGTCAAAAGCAGAATCTGGGAGGGTGATCAGGAGTAGGAATGATCATTCACCGGGAGTGTTCACAGCCTGTTATCCACATAACAGCTCTTTAAATGAAAAATGGTTTAAGTAAAAGAGCTACACAGACCCAGATTGTGCCCAACCCTGCCATTGAGTGACTTCTGATGCTAACAGTGGATGTAGCCCAAGGATCCACACCTGATATTGAGTGAGAGGGGAGTTCTTCCACCAGGCATTGGGTCGGACCCAGAACTAAATGCGGCATCAAGGACCCCACGACCCATTTGTGGCATCGGGTAGACCCCCACGGTCTGGACCCAGCTCTGGGGATTGGTTTTGCATGTGCTTTGACCACTCCAGATTGACATTAGAAAGTCCCCAGGGTGGTGAATCTGTGGAACATATTGCCACAGAAGGCCGTGGAGGCCAAGTCAATGGATATTTTTAAGGCAACGTCAGATAGATTCTTGATTAGTACGGTTGTCAGGGGTTATGGGGAGAAGGCAGGAGAATGGGCTTAGGAGGAAGAGATAGATCAACAATGATAGAATGGCAGAGAAGATTTGATGGGCCGAATGGCCTAATTCTGCTCATTTATGAACATGATCTACACCCGACATTAGGAAAGCCTCGAGGAACCAGACCAGGCACTGGATGGACTTTGGGTACATCCGCTCCAGGTTTGAGAGGGGCCCTAACATCCAGACTTGGCAGCCGGAAGGTCCCCTTAAAACAATCTCTGCAATGGTTGGGACCCGAGGACCCAGGGCTGGTTGCGTTCTTACCTCTCGTCATCGGCTGGAGTCACCACAGCTCCTGCTGATCACCCTGTGGTGCAGGGCTTCAGTCAGCTGTTGGGGCTGCCTTGTGGATTCCTAGCTCTGCACTTGTGGAATGTGTTACTATTGCTCAAAAATTAATGTCTCACTTCAAAGTCATATCCGACACAACTAAAAATCCAAGCGAAGCCTGGATTGGAGACATCAGTATACATCACTAATCTCAATTCTCCAGCAAGCATTCTCTTTTCACTCTGGGGAGTACAGATCCAGCTGTATATAGTTTGCATTTTTACACTAATAACCAGATGATAGATGCCACGACACAAGCTCCTGATGATTGCAGTAGATGGGTGATGACAAGTATTCCCTGGATAGGTTTACGGAGCAAGAAGGCAAAATTGTACAAAGTGAAGTGATGCCACCCACAACGTTATTCGCATCGACAAAATAAAATAATGTCATTTTCACTCAAATATTTGTATTTCAAGATACTAATGATATTGGTCCCACTTTTAGAAACAACTTGACACTCAATTGCTGTTGAATCACATCTCATAGTACAAGATTAATCTCACCCATGATCTGATCTTAAGAAGATATTTATTTATATTTGACATTTGTCACAATAATTCAGTAGATTCCAAAATACTTGGAGTGTTTAGGAAGGAACAGCAGATGCTGGTTTACACCGAAGATAGACACAAAATGCAGGAGTAACACAGCGGGACAGGCAGCATCTCTGGATAGAAGGAATGGGTGATGTTTCGGTTCGAGACCCGGGTTTGAAGAAGGGTCTCGACCTGAAATGTCACCCATTCCTTGTATCTAGAGATCCCCAAAATACGAGGAAAAATGATGTTTCTGTGTGTGTTGTAAATCTCTGCGCGTGTGATGATATTGCAAGGAAGGTTTTCATTGTGCCTGCACCTTACCGTACTTGTCCATATCACACATCAGTGGGCCTTTACAATTCTTCCACCAGTTGGTTACGATTCCTGCAAATGTGGTCTCAGTCATTTCTGACCAGATGTAGACATGAGAGCCTGATCTTCTGAAACAATTAATTCCTCCTTTGGTTTCTCACAGTTGTACTGGCGAAACCAGACTTGTGAATGACGATCATGTGGGAGAATGTCAAAGCAGTGAGGATGTGGACCTTTGCCAAGTGAGAGGGCACAAGGTACAAATTACTGTCAAAAACAGGGATGGAAGGCATGTTCGGAGGTCTCATTGATTTTTTAAATTTTGGTGAAAAAAGTGCTACATTGTTCTGAAAAGCTTATCATGAAATTAGACTTTAGTCTGTGTATACTTTTGAAAAACTGGAAGAAAAGTTATAATATTGAGAAGAGTGATAGAGTAAATCAGGAACACAGCAAACTATTTTCTCTGCTGCCTTGACCAAAATCATGAACTGAATGCTCCTAGTGTGGGTAGACAGACACAAAATGCTGGAGTAACTCAGCAGGACAGGCAGCATCTCTGGAGAGAAGGAATGGGTGACATTTCGGGTCGAGACCCTCCTTCAGACTCTTACTGTGGGGATTAGCATGGAGGGCAGTCAAATCCTTGATTGGTAGTGATCAATGGCTAAACACCTTCGCAGATGAAGGTACTGGCTTGGTGGCATGGGTTGATCTCATTAATGCTTTTACTGTTCTGGAAAGAATTCACAGTTAGCTTCACCGACATAGTCACTCCGTGTCTGTAACAAGGAATCCCAATGTTTTAGGCCAGTGCTGGTTCATTAAGGTTTCATTTCTTTGCATGGTTTTTTTTAATAGAACTTTGGTGGGCTCTGGGGCCCGTTTCTGTGCCATATCTTCCTATGACTCTCTCACTTGTTAAAGGGACCTTGTTTTGCTTGGACTACCTTCCGGGAGCAGTGGGATGTTATTCATCTCTTACTGTATGTTTTAAATCCACAAAAGCGAGACTAAATACTTTCCTAACAACTCTCCAATTTTATTCCGAACTCTCTCTAAAGTATTAAATCCTGACAAAGCTGTGAAAGTACTGAGAGCAAGCTGGGAGCTTAGCTCAGTACCAATCATTTTTGAAATTGAAAAATTAGGCATGGGTCGGCTGAGATTAATTAAATCCCTGCAGGACTATCGAGGATGCAGGAGTATACTTAAGATGGAAATCAGTAGGGAAAACTGGGGCATGAGATAGCTTTGGCAGAGCAGATTAAGGATAATCTGAAGAGACATGTTAACTATATTAAGGATAAAATAGCAACTCGGGAGAAAATAGAGTCAAGCATCCCTCAAAGACCAAAGTGGATATCTGTGTGGGCAACTCCTTCAATGAATATTGCTCCTCTGTTTTAACATGGAGAAATATATGAAGATATTGGACCTTGAGAAAGTTAATGGTGATGTCTTGGTGATAGTCTGCATTATGGTAGAGGAGGTTTCTGGATATCTTAAAATGTCTGAAGGTAGATAAATCTCTGGGGCCTGATCAAGTATCTTCCCAGCTTCCAGGAACTGTTCCCACGGACAGTTTCTTCCCAGCTGTTATCAGTCAACCAAATCATTCCACCACAACTAGAGAGCAGTGCTGAATTACTATCTCCCTCTTTGGTAACCCTCGGACTATCCTTGATCGGACCTTGCATTAAACATTATTCCCTTGTCATGTATCTATACTCTGTAAATGGCTCGATTGTCATTATGTATTGTCGTTCTGCTGACTGGTTAGCACACAACAAAAGCTTTTCACTCTACCTCAGTACATGTGACAATAAACTATTCTGAACTGAAATATACCCAAGATCACAGTGGGAAGCTAGAGAAGAAACTGAGGGAGTGTTGGTTGAGATATCTGCATGGGTGGGGTGTGGGAAGACTGAAGGAAGGCTAATGTTTTGTCTTTATTTAAGAAGGGTTACAAAGAAAAATGTTGGAACTGTAGAGCAGTAAGCCTGGCATCTGTGGTTGCTAAGTTGCTGGAGAGGAGGATTCGGAGGGATAGGACATAGACATGTTTGGAAAGACAGGGGTTGATTGAGGATAGCATGACTTTGTGGGTGGGAGATCGTTTCTCACAAATGTAATTGTTTTTTGAATAAGTAACTAAGAAGGTCGATGTGGGCATGGTAGTAGACACGGGCAACATGGATTTCAGCAAGGCCTTTGATAAGGTGCCACATGGCAGCTTACCCTGGAAGGTCAGGTCATATGTGATCCAGTGAGAGCTATCTAATTGGTTACATAATTAGTTTGATGGTAGAAAGCAGAGGATGATAGTGGATGGATATTCTTTTAGACTGGAGACCTATGACTACTGGTGGGGTATGGATTTAGTGCTGGGCCCATTGTTGTTTGTCATCTATATCAACAATTTGGATGAGAAGGTACAAGGCATGATTATTGCACTTGAAAATAACACGAAAACAAGTGGTATTATGTACAATGAAGAAGGATACCATGGTGGCGCAGCGGTAGAATTGCTGCCTTACAGCACTCACAGAACCTTACAGGTCCAATCCCGACTGCAGGTGCTTGTCTGTACGGAGTTTGTACATCCTCCCCGTGACCTGTGTGGGTTTTCTCCAAGATCTTCCCACACTCCAAAGACGTACAGGTTTGTAGGTTAATTTGCTTGGTATAAATGTAAAAATGGTCCATAGTGTAGGATAGTGTTAATGTCAGTGGGTCAAAGGACCTGTTTCCGCACTGCACCTCTAAACCAGAAAAAACCCTAATTCCAACAGGATCTCCATCAACAGACTAAGTGAGCTGAGTTTGAAGAGTTGCATTTTGGAAAGTCAAACCAGGGTAAGACTTTCATAGTGAAGGATGGGGCCCTATAGGGGTAGTGTTATACAGCAGAGGGATCAGGAGTAGAAGTACATAGTTCCTTGTAGTTCCCTGCATCACAGGTAGATAGGGTGGTGAAGAAGCTTTTGACACACTGGCCTTCATCAGTCAGAAAATTGAGTATAGAAGTTGGGACATTATGTTACAGTTGCACTTGGAGTACAGTATTCTGTTTTGGTCACCCTACTTCAGGAAAGATGCAGAAAAGACATGAGGATGCTGCCAGGACTCGAGGGGCACAGTTATAAGGAGAGATTGGGCAGGCTTGGACTTCATTCCTTGAAGCATAAGAGATTGAGGGATGATCTTGCAGAATCAAGAACCATCAGCCACAAGGTGAGAGAGGAAGGATTTAATTGGAACAACTTTGTGGGGCAGCTTTTTCCACACAGAGGTTGGTACATATATGGAAGAGGCTACCAGAGAAAGAGGTTGAGGTACAATAACAACATTTAAAAGGCATTTGGACAGTATGGATAGGAAATGTTCACAGAGATATGGGTCAAACACTGGCAAATGGGACTAGCAAAGGTGGGCATCTTGGTTGTCACGGACAAGTTTCCAAAGGTGTGATTTCCATGCCCTCTGGTTCTGTGACTCATTGCCCTGATGGTTATTGTTGCATGTTAAAGTGATCACAGAGGATAATTTTGCCATCCATTATCTTCAGACGCTGGAGAGTGGAACATAATGCGGTAATTCTTGCTGTTTGCTACCTCCCTTACCCAGTGACCATGAGCCTAATTGACTCTCTTGCCTGCATTCAGAATACATCTGGGATCGAACCTGGGACCGTCAAGACCATTGCTTGGTGCTGCATTGCACAAGTCAAGTCAAGTCAAATTTATTTGTCACATACACATACTCGATGTTTAGTGAAATGAAAGTGGCAATGCCTGCGGGTTGTGCACAAAAAGAATTACAGTTACACCATATAAATAAAGTTAATAAGTTACTAAACATAGCACAAAAAGTGTCGACAAAAATTTAGTCTCTGGGGTTATAAAAGTTGACAGTCCTGATGGCCTGTGGGAAGAAGCTCCGTCTCATCCTCTCCGTTTTCACAGCGTGACAGCGGAGGCGTTTGCCTGATCGTAGCATCTGGAACAGTCCGTTACTGGGGCGGTAGGGGTCCCTCATGATCTTGCTTGCTCTGGATCTGCACCTCCTGATGTATAGGTCCTGCAGGGGGATGAGTGTAGTTCCCGTGGTGCGTTCTGCCGAACGCACTACTCTCTGCAGGGCCATCCTGTCCTGGGCAGAGCTGTTCCCAAACCAGACTGTAATGTTGCCGGACAGGATGCTCTCTACAGCTCCAGAGTAGAAGCAATGAAGAATCCTCAGCGACACTCTGAATTTCCTCAGTTGTCTAAGGTGGTAAAGGCGCTGCTTAGCCTTACCCACCAGTGCGGCAATGTGCGTTTCCCACGTCAGATCCTCTGCGATGCGGACTCCCAAGTATTTGAAACTGCTCACCCTATCCACAATAGACCCATTTATCATCATCATATCATATCATCATATCATATATATACAGCCGGAAACAGGCCTTTTCAGCCCACCAAGTCCGTGCCGCCCAGCGATCCCCGTACATTAACACTATCCTACACCCACTAGGGACAATTTTTACATTTACCCAGCCAATTAACCTACATACCTGTACGTCTTTGGAGTGTGGGAGGAAACCGAAGATCTCGGAGAAAACCCACGCAGGTCACGGGGAGAACGTACAAACTCCTTACAGTGCAGCACCCGTAGTCAGGATCGAACCTGAGTCTCCGGCGCTGCATTCGCTGTAAAGCAGCAACTCTACCGCTGCGCTACCGTGCCGCCCAATCTCCAGTGGCGTGTACGTCCTTGGATGTTTAGCCCTTCTGAAGTCCACAATCAGCTCCTTTGTTTTAGTGACATTCAAGAGGAGGCTATTGTCCTGACACCAGAGTGCCAGATCAGCCACGGCCTTCTCATCGTTGTTGGAGATCCGGCCCACCACCACAGTGTCATCAGCAAACTTGATGATGGAGTTTGAGCTGAACCTGGCCCCACAGTCATGTGTGTACAGGGAGTACAGTAGGGGGCTAAGGACGCAGCCCTGGGGGGATCCTATGTTCAGGGTGAGGGAGCTAGATGTGTGTTCCCCCATCCTGACCACTTGGGGCCTGGCAGTGAGAAAGTCCAAGACCCAGGCACACAGAGGGGTGCTAAGCCCCAGTTCCAGCAGCTTCTCAACCAGGCTGCTGGGGACTATTGTGTTGAATGCTGAAGTAAAGTCAATGAACAGCATCCTCACATAGCCCCCCTGGCTGTCCAGATGAGAGAGAGCGGTGTGTAGAACCTGGGAGACCGCATCATCCGTGGACCTGTTCGGACGGTATGCGAACTGTAGTGGGTCCATGTTGCGAGGAAGGAGGGCGCAGATGTGCTTCTTGACTAGCCTCTCAAAGCATTTCATGACAACCGAGGTGAGGGCCACCGGTCGGTAGTCATTTAAACACGCTGGAGAGGCATTCTTTGGCACCGGTACAATGATGGATCTTTTGAAGCATGCAGGGACCACGGACTTTGCCAAGGAGAGGTTGAATATTGTGGTGAGCACTGGAGCAAGCTGAGTAGCACAAGACTTTAGTACTCGCCCAGATATACCATCTGGGCCTCCAGCTTTCCTCGTGTTCACACGCGTCAGAGCCCACCTCACCTCATGCTCGGACACCGAGAATGTGTGCACATCCCCGGCGGTGGATCCCCCTCCAGCCTCGCTAGCCAGCGCCCCTTCGATGCTGTTTTTAGATGGCGAGCTGGTGGTGTTACCCGTTTCAAACCATGCGTAAAAAGAGTTCAGGTCATCAGCTAAGGAGGAGCCGGCACTTCCGGTTGAGGGGGTGCTGGACCTGTAGCTAGTTATAGTCCGTAGCCCCTGCCAAAGGCGCCTGGTGTCCTGCTGCTCCATCTGTGACTCCATCTTGTCCCGGTACCTCTTTTTTGCATCCTTCACTGCCCTTCGCAGTTGGTAGGACTCTCCCTTATAGTCGTCCATGTTGCCGGATGCCAGGCCGGAGTTGTAAGCAGCGGTGCGAGCATTCAAGGCCACGCCAATAGACCTGTCCACCCAGGGTTTTTGGTTAGGGAAGATACTGACCCTTACCGCGGGGATGATGGTATCGGCTATTGTGGCAATGAAGTCCGTAACCGCTTCCGCAAACTCATTTACGTCTCTGGAACTTGCTTGGAACATGTTCCAGTCGACTTCGCTCAGTGCATCCTGCAGCATGGCCTCTGAATGGTCAGCCCACCGCTTTACGTCCCTTGTCACTGTCGCTTCCCGTACTATCCGTTGTTTGTACTCCGGCAGCAGGAAAATGGCAGCGTGGTCAGATTTCCCAAAAGGAGGGAGAGAAACGGCCTTGTAGCCTTTCCTGAACGGCGTGTAGCAGTGGTCCAAAGTTCTTTCCCCCCTGGTGACACACGTGATGTGTTGGTAGAAGTTGGGCATGACCTTTTTGAGATTTCCCCTATTGAAGTCTCCAGCCACCAGCACAGCTGCATCAGGGTTCTTGTTTTGGTGTTGACACAACACATCGTGTAGGGTGGACAGTGCCACGTCGGTGTCCGCATGCGGTGGGATATAGACGGCTGTGATGATCACCGAGCTGAACTCCCGGGGTAGGTAGAATGGTCGGCATAAGATAGTTAGATGTTCCAGGTCCGGCGAGCAGGAATGAGAAAGCGTCTTAATATTCCCAGGATTACACCAGTTATTATTGGTCAAGAAGCAGACTCCTCCGCCCTTGGATTTCCCGGATTCTTCCGTTCTGTCCGCCCGGAAAACAGTGAAGGACTCGGATGGGCAGATCACCTGGTCAGGCACCAGCGGGGTCAGCCATGTTTCGGTCAGACAAAGGATGTTACAGTTCTTTATGTCCCTCTGGAATCTGATCCTTGCCCTCAGGTCATCCAGCTTGTTCTCCAGGGACTGGACGTTGGCCAGAAGTATGCTGGGCAGAGGTGGACGTAAGGCTTGGGTTCTCAGCCTGTTCCGAATCCCCCCTCGCTTCCCTCGGTGTTTTTTCCGACTTTCCCACTGACCTGCGCTCCCACTGCTGCTGCCGCGGTGCGCTCCTTTGATGATCTCTATCGGTATATCGGTGAGTAGATTTCTGTTTAATAATGCTCCTGTAGCGCTCGAGTTTAATTTTACGAGCGTTTCCCGGTCGTACATTGGTTAATGCTAAGTGCTAGCACACGCTAGAGCACTTAGGGATAATTTTAAAGTAAACATACCAGTTTAAAACGCACAGTTCCCGCAGAGCTACCACGACGGCGACTGGACTGGACCGCGCCATCTTTAACCCAATGCATTCAAGCTATGGCGAGTCCGAAACTTGTAAGTTGTAGACGAAGTTTATTGCAGCCGCAATACACGAATACAGAGATAAACAACAAGTTACAGGACAACCAATATAAACTTACTGTCTTCCTTGAAGACTTCGCCGAACTGGCTAAATCGGGCGCCAAACGCGCACCTGACATCGCTGGCCAATCAGCGATGTCGTTCCCTGGACCAATCCCCACGGTCGCGTTCCCACGTGACCTCGCTGGCCAATCCGAGGGTTCGACGACCTGGACCATTCTCTATGGTCGCTACATGACCCCCCCCAGAACCCGAGGTGCGGAACCTAGCAGGGAGCCGGATTTCGCGACCATAACGAGTACGGAGAGGGACAGCCTGCACCACAGGAGCCGGAGGTTCCGGACTTGGTGGAACAGCCGGCACGGGAGGTTCTGGAGGAACTACCGGTACAGGGGGTCCTAGAGGAACTGCCGAAACGGGGGGTTCTAGGGGAACTGCCGAAACGGGGGGTCCTGGAGGAACTGTCGGAACGGGGGTTTGTGGACTGGGCGGAACTAACGGAGGTTGGCCTCTTCTAGGGGTTTGACCGACCAGGACTGGTTGATCCGGGTCCAAATGGGCAGGTTTGAGCCGGGACACCGAGACGAGTTCACTCTTGCCGCCCATGTCTAAGGTGAAAGTAGCCGTTCCCTTACGTAAAACCCGGAACGGCCCTTGATAGACTCTCTGCAACGGGGCGCGATGGGCATCTTTACGCAAAAAAACAAACTCACAGTCCTTCAGGGAAGACGGTTCATGTACCATAGGACACCCATGACGTGAAGTTGGTACTGGAGCCAGGGAGCCCACCCGTTCCCGGAGAGATGCTAACGCTGCTGGGACTGTAGGGAGCAGGGCTGAAGGGTCCGGAAACAGATCTCCGGGTACTCGAAGGGTCGAGCCATATACCAGCTCTGCGGACGACGCACCGAGATCTGGCTTAGGAGCAGTCCGGATGCCCAAAAGAACCCAAGGGAGTTGGTCTACCCAGTCAGGGCCTTCAAGCCTTGCACTGAGGGACGCCTTAAGTTGGCGGTGGAACCTTTCTACGAGTCCATTTGCCTGGGGGTGATATGCAGTTGTGGGTTGTAATTTGGACCCGTACAGTTCTGCCAGCGCGGCCCAGAGGGACGAAGTGAACTGTGGCCCTCTGTCAGTTGTAATAACTGCCGGGACCCCGAAACGAGCTACCCAATGAAGGGCCAAAGCCCTAGCACAAGACGCGGACGAAATATCAAACAATGGGAAAGCCTCTGGCCACCGGGTGAACCGATCCACCACCGTGAGGAGGTGGGTGTAGCCCCGGGAGGAAGGCAAAGGCCCGACCAAATCCACGTGGATGTGGAAAAAACGAAAAGCCGGGACTTCGAAATCCTGTACGGGGGGCTGGACGTGGCGCTGGACTTTAGCGGTCTGACAGGGCACGCAGGAACGTGCCCACCCCGCTACCTGTTTCCGCAGGCCATGCCAGACAAACCTCGCTGCCACCAAGGCAGAGGTGGAGCGGATGGACGGGTGCGCCAGCCCATGAATGGCATCGAAAACCCGGCGCTGAAGGGAGGGCGGTACTACCGGCCTGGGACGAGGAAGAGAAACATCGCACCAGACTTTCGTGCCCTCCGACCCACAAGCTACCTGGGCCAACTTCAATCCCGAAGTGGTGGACTGGTACGTCGAAACGGTATCCGCCAGGAGCTGTGCCTCCGCGAGCTCCTGGGGATCCACTTCGCAGTCCACCGCCGAAATAGGGGAAAAAGCAGGTCTAGACAGGGCGTCCGCAACGGCATTAAGCCTACCCGCGATATGACGGACATCTGTGGTAAGTTCGGAGATAGCAGTCAGGTGCCGCTGCTGGCGGGCCGACCATGGGTCAGACAATTTCAAAAAAGCAAATGTTAATGGCTTGTGGTCCGTAAAGGCCACAAATGGGCGGCCCTCGAGGAAATACCTGAAATGACGGACAGCTAAATAGAGAGCTAGAAGCTCCCGGTCAAATGCGCTATATTTCAGCTCGGCCGAATTTAGTTGCCGGCTGAAAAACGCTAAAGGCTGCCAACGGCCACCAACCTGCTGCTCCAGAACCCCACCCACCGCCACGTCAGAGGCGTCAACCGTCAGGGCCGTGGGGGCGGAGGGGCTCGGATGGACCAACATGGTGGCGTCTGCCAAGGCTGCCTTAGCTGCCGTAAAAGCCGACTCTGCGGCCGGGGACCACAACAACTCTACCGGATTCCCTGCAAGGCATTGGAAAAGCGGGCGCAGAACTCGCGCGGCTGCCGGAACGAATCTATGGTAGAAATTAACCATGCCTACGAACTCCTGCAGCCCTTTTACTGTGGTGGGCCTGGGAAAAGCCCGGATAGCCTCCACCTTCTCGGGTAAAGGGACGGCGCCGGCAGGAGTAATTCTGTGCCCTAGAAAATCGAGAGCGGGCAGGCCGAATTGACATTTGGAGGGTTGGATAATGAGCCCGTGGTCTTGGAGCCGCTGGAACACGGTCCGCAAATGGGCCTGGTGTTCCTGCACTGAGGGGCTGGCTACCAGGATGTCGACCAAATAAATAAACAAAAAGGGTAAACCCCGGCCCACGCGATCCATCAGTCGCTGGAAAGCCTGTGCCGCGTTCTTTAAACCGAAAGGCATACGCAACCATTCAAACAACCCGAACGGAGTAATAGTTGCAGTTTTTTGTATGTCCTCCGGTCGCACCGGAATCTGATGGTATCCTCGCACCAAATCGATTTTGGAAAACACCACCGCTCCTTCCAGGCCAGATGAAAAGTCCTGTAGGTGCGGTATGGGGTAGCGATCAGCCGTGGTGATAGCATTGAGACGCCGATAATCGCCACATGGCCTCCACCCCCCAGATGCCTTGGAGACCATGTGTAACGGCGAGGCCCACGGGCTGTCAGACTGACGGACAATTCCCATTTCCTCCATCTTCCGGAACTCCGCCCTTGCCACCACCAGTTTGTCTGGCGGTAGTCTCCTGGCCCGAGCGAAAACGGGAGGGCCTTCGGTGCGGATGTGATGGACCACACCGTGCTTAGCCGAAGGTGCGTCGAAACGTTGGACGAGCAGCTCTGGGAACTCTGCCAGAATCGCAGCATACGAGTCGGGGGCCGCGACGACGGCCTGGACAGTAGGGCTGGGCGAGGAGGCGATTGTCGGAGCGACGTGCTCATTTTCGGCATAGGGTCGGAGGTCGTTACCGCGGACATCAGGAACCAGTGAAAAAGCCCAGAGAAAATCTGCGCCCAGGATCGCTTGTTTGACGTCAGCTATGATGAATGGCCATTCGTACGTGCGGAGGCCTAACCCAAGGGACATCTTCCGTGTACCGAAAGTGCGGATTGGGCTGCCATTAACCGCGATGAGGGTGGGACCTGTCTTACCCGATCTGGTTTCGAGGTCGGTCGGCGGCACTATGCTGACGATGGCTCCCGTGTCGACCAAAAATTCTGTGTCCGTGAATCGATCATGGACATAGAGGCGCCGGTTCTGGCCAATCGTAACTGCCCCTATGTACGATCGGCCGAGGCATTTCCCGCGAAGGTACAAGGCAAACGACAGTTGCGGGATTCGTTACCCCATCGTAGGTGATAATAGCACCAGCCGCGCTTGTGCGGATCTTTTTGGCGGGCTTTCGGAGAATTGGCGGGAGACGTGGCGCCATCTTGCTGTTGCTGTGGCGTGGTCACCGATGTCGAGACTTTGTTGATCGAACCACTTGCCTTGTTTTTTGCCGCCATGAGCGCGTCCGCTTTCGCTGCATATGCTTCGGGGTCCTTAAAAGAACAATCCGTAAGCAGCAGTCGGACATCCTCGGGAAGTTTCTCGCGGAATGCCTGTTCAAACATCGGGCAATCCGTATGCTCACCGGCTAGCACCCTCATTTCGGCCATGAGGACGGAAGGCAGTTTGTCTCCAAGCTCCGGTAGGTGCAGAAGTTTTGCCGCACCACCATGCTTATTTAACCCGAAGGTTCGCAGTAATACCTTCTTCATGGTTTCATACTTGTCTTCCGCAGGTGAATTTACGATGAACCGCATCACGCGCTTGGTTGTGTCCGGCGATACAGCGCTGACGAGGTAGAAGTACTTCGTGGAATCGTCCGACACCTTCTTTATATGGAATTGGGCCTCGGCGTGGATAAACCAAGCTTGCAGTGCGTACGTCCAAAATAATGGAAGATGAACGCCTGCCGCGCTTGACTCCGGTGTGCCCTGCTCGGTCATCGTCAACGAGGCGTCGGGTTCCTGCTCAGTTGGTGATCGTCCAGATCACGTTCGGGGTCACCAATATGGCGAGTCCAAAACTTGTAAGTTGTAGACGAAGTTTATTGCAGCCGCAATACACGAATACAGAGATAAACAACAAGTTACAGGACAACCAATATAAACTTACTGTCTTCCTTGAAGACTTCGCCGAACTGGCTAAATCGGGCGCCAAACGCGCACCTGACATCGCTGGCCAATCAGCGATGTCGTTCCCTGGACCAATCCCCACGGTCGCGTTCCCACGTGACCTCGCTGGCCAATCCGAGGGTTCGACGACCTGGACCATTCTCTATGGTCGCTACAAAGCCATGATTCCAGCTAAGATAATGTCTGTTTAATGAAGACTGACTATGTAAGTACATGTAAGAGTAAGAGTACTATGAAAAGATGTGCTGTCTTATCTACTTTGGAGGATCCCAGGGTGACTCCCTCCCAGAGCTGCCGTACATGGCTGTGTACAAGTTGATGTTATCACGTTGTTGTTTATCTCATCGTCCTGTTCTTTCTGATGCTCTTCTCTGTCGATGCATTTGGCCTGTGATTGATCAGGATTTTGCTTGAGTCTGAAAAAAATGAACAGAAATGAAATGTTGATGGTTCAGGAAAAGATTCAGCCTGGTTGCATCACCTGTGAGATATAAAGCAAGTCACTATGGTACAGAACAACACAACCCTTCCTTTATCCACATTGATAACCTCAACTTTCCCAACCATTAAAGATGTTGCCAACAATAAGAAAATCCAATGTATGGAAACTCAACAAACTAATCAAGAGCAATTGATCTTTGAAATGACCTCAGGCATCCTACTAAAATGGTTCTGGTACTGGAGAGGGCCGAGAACTACAAGTTCTTGGATGTGCATGCCTCTGAAGAGATGTCCTGGGCCCAGCACATTGATGCACTCATAAGGAACATCTATCAACGCCTCCACTACCTTAGAAGATGGAGGAGGTTCAGTATGTTGACAAATAGTCTCTTGAACTTTGACAGATGTACGGTAGAGAACATATTGATTGGTTGCATCATGGCCTGGTTCAGCAACTCGGGAACAAAAGAGATATCAAAAAGTGGTGGACACTGCCCGGTCCATCACAGGTACTGACCTCCCAACCATAGGAGGGATCCATAGGAGGGATCCATAGGAGGGATCCATAGGAGGGATCCATAGGAGGGATCCATAGGAGGGATCCATAGGAGGGATCCATAGGAGGCACTGCCTCAAAAAGGCAGCCAGCATCATCAAAGGCCCACACCATCCTGGCCACACTCTCATTTCACTTTAGTTTAGTTTAGAGATACAGTGCAGAAACAAGCCCATTGAGTCCGCACCGACCAGCGATCCCCACACATTAGCACTATCCTACACACACTAGGGACAATTTACAATTATACCAATCCAATTAACCTACATACCTGTATGTCTTTAGAGTGTGGGAGGAAACCGAAGATCTCGGAGAAAACCCATGCGGTCACGGGGAGAACGTACAAACTCCGTACAGACAGCACCCGTAGTTAGGATGGAACCCGAGTCTCTGTCGCTGTAAGCACTGTAAGGCAGCAACTCTACCACTGCACCACTGTCCTGCCCTGAACTTCTGTCATTGAGAACAAGGTACAGGAGTCTGGAAATCACAACCTCCAGGTTCAGGAACAGCATCTTCCCAACAACCCACAGGCTCTTGAACACCATAAATGCCAATTAAATTATCAACTACAAACTCTCTTAGTTACACTTGGGACTTTTAGCTTTTTTTGGACTAATATTGGTTTTTTTCTGCATTTATTGATTATTTTTGTTTATTATGCTATCTATGAGTATTATGTAAGCTGATCTGCGATGTGGCTACAGGTAAGAATTTCATTGTTCTGCTTTTGGTATATTTGACAATTATACACTCTTGACTCTTGAGCAGTGCGTAACTACACACGACATGTTAGTAATGAAAGAAAATTCCCTTCACTGTACATATATTCATGAATTAGTGTAAAATGGGTGTTTGATGGCCAGTGTGGACTAAATGGACTGGAGGTCCAGTTTCCATGCCCTATCTGCCTCTCCACGACATGCAACGAGAATGAGAGTTCTTAGAGTTTAGTTTAGAGTTTGGAGACATAGCGTGGAAACAGGCCCGTGCTATGTTATTCCACTCCCGATATATTAGGGGCAATTTTAGAGAGGCCAATTAACCCACAAACCTGCAATGTCTTTGGGATGTGGGAGGAAACCAAAACACGCAGAGAAAATCCACATGGTCACAGGGAGATTGAACAAACTCCACACAGACTGCGCCCAAGCTCATGATCAGAACCAGGTCTCTGGCACTGTGAGGCAGCAGCTCTACCAGCTGTGCTATGGCTATCAAAGATCTAGTGCAGCCTAGATGGGCTGAAATGTCCTGTCAGTTACATTGGACATGTACATGGATAGGAAAGGTTTACAGGAGGAGGGGACATATGGGACAGGAGGAGGGGACATATGGGACTAGCTTCGATGGGACACCTTGGTTGGCATGGACAAGTTGGGCTGAGGGGCCTGTTTCTGTGCTGTATGACTGTGACTGCTGCAACATCTGTGAAGACCAGGCATGATGAGATTACTGTCATCAGGCAATCTTTTTTGTCTCTGTATCTCTCCAAATTACCACATCACACCTGTTCTCTGACTCCCAATTTACTGCTCAGAGGTCACCCTGGCACCCTGCCACACAACAGAGTCAGGGACACTTTCTTCCCAGCTATTATCAGGCAACTGAATCATCATACCATACCCTGAGAGCAGTGCTGAACTGCTATCTACCTCACTGGTAACCCTCGGACTATCCTTGATCGGACTTCACTGGCTTTACAATAGACAATAGACAATAGACAATAGGTGCAGGAGGAGGCCATTCGGCCCTTCGGGCCAGCACCACCATTCAATGTGATCATGGCTGATCATTGTCAATCAGTACCCCGTTCCTGCTTTCTCCCCATACCCCCTGACTCCGCTATCCTTAAGAGCTCTATCCAGCTCTCTCTTGAATGCATTCAGAGAATTGGCCTCCACTGCCTTTTGAGGCAGAGAATTCCACAGATTCACAACTCTCTGACTGAAAAAGTTTTTCCTCATCTCAGTTCTAAATGGCCTACCCCTTATTCTTTAACTGTGGTCCCTTGTTCTGGACTCCCCCAACATTGAGAACATGTTTCCTGCCTCTAACGTGTTCAACCCCTTAATAATCTTATACGTTTCGATAAGATCTCCTCTCATCCTTCTAAATTCCAGTGTATACAAGCCTAGTTGCTCCAGTCTTTCAACATATGATAGTCCCGCCATTCCGGGAATTAACCTATTAAACCTACGCTGCACGCCCTCAATAGCAAGAATATCCTTCCTCAAATTTGGAGACCAGAACTGCACACAGTACTCCAGGTGCGGTCTCACTAGGGCCCTGTACAACTGCAGAAGGACCTCTTTGCTCCTATACTCAACTCCTCTTGTTATGAAGGCCAACATTCCATTGACTTTCTTCACTGCCTGCTGTACCTGCTTGCTTCCTTTCAGTGACTGATGCACTAGGACACTCAGATCTCGTTGTACGTCCCCTGTTCCTAACTTGACATCATTCAGATAATACTCTGCCTTCCTAATCTTACCACCAAAGTGGATAACCTCACACTTATCCACATTAAACTGCATCTGCCATGCATCCGCCCACTCACACAACCTGTCCAAGTCACCCTGCAACCTCATAGCATCTTCCTCACAGTTCACACTACCACCCAGCTTTGTATCATCTGCAAATTTGCTAATGGTACTTTTAATCCCTTCATCCAAGTCATTAATGTATATTGTAAATAGTTGCGGTCCCAGCACCGAGCCTTGCGGTACCCCACTAGTTACTGCCTGCCATTCTTAAAGGGACCCATTTATCCCCACTCTTTGCTTTCTGTCTGTCAACTAATTTTCTATCCATGTCAGTACCCTACCTCCAATACCATGTGCTCTAATTTTGCCCACTAATCTCCTATGTGGAACCTTGTCAAAGGTTTTCTGAAAGTCAAGGTACACCACATCCACCGGTTCTCCCCTGTCAATTTTCCTGGTTACATCCTCAAAGAATTCCAGAAGATTAGTCAAGCATGATTTCCCCTTCGTAAATCCATGCTAACTCGGAACAATCCTGTTACTACTCTCCCTCCTTTCTTAAAAAGTGGGACAACATTAGCTACCCTCCAATCCACACGAACTGATCCTGAATCTATAGAACATTGTAAAATGATCACCAATGCGTCCACAATTTCTAGCGCCACCTCCTTAAGTACTCTGGGATGCAGACCATCAGGCCCTGGGGATTTATCAGCCTTCAGTCCCATCAGTCTACCCAACACCATTTCCTGCCTAATGTGGATTTCCTTCAGTTCCTCCGTCACCCTAGGATCTCTGGCCACTAGAACATCTGGGAGATTGCTTGTATCTTCCTTAGTGAAGACAGATCCAAAGTACCGGTTCAACTCGTCTGCCATTTCCTTGTTCCCCATAATAAATTCCCCCGCTTCTGTCTTCAAGGGACCCACATTTGCTTTGACTATTTTTTTCCTCTTTACATACCTAAAAAAGCTTTTACTATCCTCCTTTATATTATTGGCTAGTTTACCCTCGTACCTCATTTTTTCTCCCCGTATTGCCTTCTTAGTCATCTTCTGTTGCTCTTTAAAAGAGTCCTAATCTTCTGGCTTCCCACTCTTCTTTGCTTTGTTATACTTCTTCCCTTTTATTTTTATGCTGTCCTTGACTTCCCTTGTCAGCCACGGGTGCCTCTTAATCCCCTTGGAATCTTTTCTCCTCTTTGGGATAAATTGATCCTGCAACTTCTGCATTATTCCCAGGAATACCTGCCATTGCTGTTCCACAGTCTTCCCTGCTAGGGCCTCCTTCCAGTCAAATCTGGCCAGCTCCTGCCTCATGCCTCTGTAATCCCCTTTGCTATACTGTAATACTGACACTTGCAATTTTCCCTTGTCCCTCTCAATTTGTAGAGTAAAACTTATCATATTGTGATCACTGCATCCTAATGGCTCTTTTACCTCGAGTCCCCTTATCAGAGGTTCATTACACAACACTAAATCCAGAATTGCCTTCTCCTTAGTAGGCTTCAGTACAAGCTGTTCTAAGAATCCATCTCGGAGACTCTCCACAAACTCTCTTTCCTGGGGTCCATTACCAACCTGATTTTCCCAGTCTACCTGCATGTTGAAATCTCCCATGACCACCGTAGCATTACATTTGCGACATGCCAATTTTAGCTCCTGATTCAACTTGCACCCTATGTCGAGGCTACTGTTTGGGGGCCTGTAGATAACTCCCATTAGGGTCTTTTTACCCTTACAATTCCTCATCTCTATCCATACTGATTCAACATCTCCTGAGTAAATATCATTCCTCACCAACAGAGCGACCCCACCCCCTCTGCCCACCTGTCTGTCTTTTCTATATGTTGTGTACCCCTGAATATTCAGTTCCCAGCCCTGGTCCTCTTGTAGCCATGTCTCAGTGATTCCCACAACATCATACTTGCCAATGTCTAACTGAGCCTCAAGCTCATCCACTTTATTTCTTATACTTCGCGCATTTAAATACAACACTTTAATTTCTGTATTCACCTCCCCTCTCACACTGGTCACAATTGGCCCTTGACCTTACTCTCTTATCCCTTTTAGAACTTCCCTCCCCATTCATTCAAGTGTCCTTTGCAATTTCTCCTGTATTTGCTTCCCCTTTAACTCCATCTCCATCCCCCCACTACTTAGTTTAAAGCCACACTTGTAGCACTAGCAAACCTGCCTGCCAGAATGTTGGTCCCCCTGCTGTTAAGGTGTAACCCGTCCCTTTTGTACAGGTCACCCCTACCCCAGAAGAGATCGCAGTTGTCTAGAAGTCTAAATCCATGCTCCCTGCACCAGCCCCTCATTCATATCCCCGATCTCTCTATTCCTGCCCTCACCAGCACGAGGTACAGGCAGCAGTCCAGAGATAACCACCTTCGACGTCCTACTTCTCAGTCTTCTTCCTAACTCTCTAAACTCACGTTGCAGTATCTCCTTCCTCTTCCTCCCGACGTCGTTCGTGCCCACGTACACAACTACTTCCGGTTGATCGCCTTCCCTCGCTAGGACGTCTTGAACCCTGGCACCAGGGAGGCACCAGACCATCCTCGAGTCCCGCCTGTCGCCACAGAATCTACTGTCCGAAACCTCGGACAATGGAGTCACCCACTACTATGGCTCTTCCTGACTTCGGTCTCCCCGGTTGAGTTGCCTTGCCTGGGTTAAATCTGCCAACACGTCCACCGCTCGGACTGGAAGCGTCTTCTGCCCCAACAGCTCCCAAGAGGGTGTACCTGTTTGCAATAGGCACAGCCACCGGGGTCTCCTGTAGTCCACGTTCACTCCCCCTGAAACGGTCTCCCACCTTCGCTCGACCTGGACCCTTGGCGTGACAGCCTCACAGTACGTCCTGTCCAGGAAACTCTCGCATTCCCGGATGGCCCTGAGGTCTTCCAGCTGCCCTTCCAACTCCGCCACACGTCCATTCAGGAGCCGCACCTGGACACAGTTCTTGCAGGTGTAGCTCCCAGAAGCTCCAGCGGTGTCCCTATCTTCCCACATGAAACCTTGCATGAAAAGTTATTCCCCTCATCACGTATCTATACACTGCAGATGGATCGATTGTAATCATGTATTGTCTTTCTGCTGACTGGTTGGCACGCAACAAAAGCTTTTCATTGTACCCCGGTACACATGACAATAAACTAAACTGAACTTGGCACTGTACTCAGGGAGAGGTGTGGTCATGCAATTTCCATTGACATCCGGCGGCTTTTCTGCATTCTCGTGAGGGAGGGGACCTTGGATGGGACTTGTGTGCCCATGAAGTCTCTCCTCAATAACCTAGACCTATCATCTACACAAAATGATACCACTCAAGGTCACCAATATTTGAGAGTTCAAGTCAGGATGTTGCTAGGACTCGAGGGACTGAGTCAAGATAGTATCAGGCCTCGATAGGTCGAGCCAGGATATTACCACGATTATGTTAGGACTTTTCTTCCTTCGAGCACAGGAGGCTGAGGGGTGACCTTATAGAGGTAAACAAAATCATGACAAGCATAGATAAGATGAATGGTCAGTCTTTATCCCAGTCTAGCAAAGAACAGAACTAGAAAACAAAGGTTTAAGGTAAGATGGGAACAATTCAAAAGACCTAAGGGGCCATTTCTTCACATGGAATGAGCTGCCAGAGGAAGCTGTAGCAAAAGGTACAATGGTGATCGTTCAAAAAAGGTTTGGACAGGTACAGAGAAAGGAAATATTTAGAGGGATGTGGTCCAAACACAGGCAAATATGACTAGGTCAATAGTAAAACCTGGTTGAGAAGGGTTGGGCTAAAGGGGCCCTTTCTGTGCTGTGACTCTATGATATCCAGTCAACATGCAGATGGATGTGGATCATTTCTTCTCAGTGAAGACTGTTTCTGGGAGTCCACACTGCCAGCCGGACATTTCCAGTAGCTGGCACTCCCTAGTTCCCCGCCCGGCCCAATACACCATGAGACTAAATAAATGCAGCATTGAAGCACAGGGAGACTAGAGAGCAGGCGAGGAGATCAAATTGCCATGGGTCGCGGAAGATGCAATCTTGCTGGGTGCAGCGGTGTTGCAGAACAAGCTACGCAGATGCAGAGACCTCATTGCCTCTCTGCCGCATTCTGCAGAACTTTAGCAGTATAAGAAAGAGCCGCAGTAGATCGTTTGGAGCCTGAATAGGGTTGCTAAACCTCCTCACTTCCAAATACGCGACAAGGTGACATCACCGCCCCACCCTGCGCCCCACGTGACTTCACACAGCCAGCGGCCACGTGCTCCCGCTCCACCAATGGCGGCCGCCCAGGCCGGGAGGCGGGTTGCTACGCTACCTCGGCCGCCATCAGTGGACCGTGCACAGGCTGAAGGACGCAAAGTGAGCCCGCGAAAGCAAACGCCCAGCGATTTTCTAAAACAAATCATAGGGAGGCCAGTGGTGGTTAAACTGAACTCGGGAATGGATTACCGAGGTGTTTTAGCTTGTTTGGATGGATATATGAACACAGCACTGGAACAGACAGAAGAATATGTAAACGTCAGCGTAAGAACAAATATGGAGATGCATTTATTTGAGGCAACAACGTGTTGTACATCAGCACACAGAAGAGAAGACTATAGATGATGTTCTAGACCGAAGATTGATTTTTGGTTTGAAAGGCATAATTTTTTTAATGTAACAAAACTTATTTTTAACTCTTTTGAAAATTTAGTTTTCTACACTGTAGAACTAACTGGTGGTTTCTCGATAAAGAATGATTTAATCCCTATCTTTGGTTTACCAGATAATGGCTGTGATGTATGCGTTAAACGTGATGTCATATTCTGACTGGTACTGGTCTATTTTGGAAGTATTGTATTGTAGTGACCATAGAGATTGGTCCTGGGTGTTGAACCCTCAGATTGGCCAGCAAGGTCACGTGTGGGTGCAACCGTAGGGATTGGTCCAGGGACTGAGACCGCTGATTGGACAGCGTCGTCACGTGTAGTTTTGGCGCCCAAAAAACACCAGTTGGGAGACTTCTTCGAAGTGAACAGTTAGAATTAATGGTTGTCTGTAATCTCGTTAAGTAAACTTTGTGATCGAATATTGCTGTCGCAATAAACTTCTTCAACAAAGAACGAGCCTCCAGACTCGCCATATTGGTGACCCCGACGTGATCCAGCCGATCATCTATCATGAGTGAACAAGACGCCTCGTCTTTGGCTCCTACACCGCAGCTAAGCGCGGTCAGCGTTCACCTTCCGTCGTTTTGGGCACATCAACCACAATCTTGGTTTGTCCACGCCGAAGCCCAGTTTCACTTAAGAAACATCTCCGCGGACGCGACAAAGTACTACCACCTCGTCAGCGCTCTACCGCCGGAGACGACCGCGCGGGTGATGCGGTTCATCGTCAACCCTCCCGCAGAAGACAAGTACGAGGCAATGAAGGTACTGTTGTTACGAATCTTCGGATTCAGTAGGCATGACCGAGCTAAGAGGCTTATGCACCTACCAGATCTCGGAGATCGGCTGCCGTTCGTTCTCATGGCTGAAATGTTAGCGCTAGTAGGTGAACACACGGATTGCCTCATGTTCAAGCAGGTATTCCGAGAGAAGCTTCCCGAAGATGTCAAACTCATGCTCACGGATTGTTCTTTTAAGGACCCCGTGGCATATGCAGAAAAAGCTGACGCACTCATGGCGTCCAAATCAAAAAGAAGCAGTTCGATCAACAAGGTCTCGGCATCAGCGGCCGCGCCACAGCGGCATCAAGATGGCGCCTCGTCTCCCGCCATTTCTCCAAAAGCCCGCCAAAAGGACCCGCACAAGCGCGGCTGGTGCTATTACCATCTACGATGGGGTGGAGAATCCCGCAACTGCCGCTCACCTTGTACCTTCTCGGGAAATGCCTCGGCCGATCGTACATAGAGGCGGTTGCGATTGGCCAGAACCGACGTCTCTACGTCCGAGATCGATTCACGGACACAGAATTTTTGGTTGACACGGGAGCCATAGTCAGTATCGTACTGCCGACCGACCGGGAGACCAGATCGGGTAAGACAGGTCCTACCCTCATCGCGGTTAACGGGAGCCCCATTGTAAGATTTGAGAAGTTTTCCCTCATTCTGAAAGCAACACAAAACCAAAGAGCTGCAGTTTGGACATTTTAAACGGGAGACTGGGGCTGATAGCGGAGAAAGGCTGCGGTCGGTTTTTTCCAAGGGACCAGCCACAAATGCAAAAACCTTACAGCCCAGTCTCTAGGTTTCTGCAAAGCCACGGCCAGAACAATGGATGAGTATTGGCCATGCAGAAGCTTGCGAAACCAGGTCGAAGTCCAGACACTGGGGCACTGACATCAGCATACTCACAATGCCCCAAGCCGACCTACACAGTTAATCTCATTAAGGGGGCACAATAGCCCATAGAAAACTACCTGGTAGGTGATGGGAAACCAGTTAAACCCATCACCTCGCAACGAAATACCAATTAACACCGTCTGGCCATCCCCGGTACCCCCGGACATAAGCGCAGATCAGAGAGAAAACTCATACATATCTTTTTAAACAAAGAGATTCCAAGATCTGGCGGGAGATAGGACGGGTCAGAATAGTATAACTGGCCACGACTTTTGGGTTTTAAACTCAAGAAGAAAACCTGCAAGGAACGCAAGCAGGCAAGAAAACGGATGCAAGGAAGCAAGTCAAACGGATGCAGGAGGAAGAAAAGACAGGCAAGAAGAACGGATGCAAGAGAGAGGAACAGGCATGCAACTCGAGAAGAAATACTGCAGCACGAACAGCCAGTAACCCCAGTAATAGCCCCATGGTGAGCATGTACCCCAAATCTGCATATCCTGGACATACTTTAGTGTAGAGGGGAGGGTGGTTTGAATAAACGTGGGTGTGTTAAAGGAATATGTGTTGGTCAATTTTGCGATGTGTCGTACGTTCCCCATCTTACAGTCGTGTATATGTCTTGTAGACCTGTGTGTTTTAGAATTCGGAGTAAAAGGTATTCATGTATTCGATATGTGTCTTATGGATATGTCTTATAGAACTGTATAAGTATTCATGTACAATAGTCCCAAGTGCTAAATAAAAGCCTTTTTCATTTAAACCCTGGTTTTCAAATCTGGTCTGGTGGAATTTTCTGCACTATAAACACTCCTGCATCTAAGTCCAGTGTCTAGAACCGTAAGGGGTGAGTGGGTCGAACCACTCACGGGGAACCAGTGTGCGCGGCCTGGTCAAGGGATCAGAGCAAGGCACGGGGACCTTAGGTCGGGCGAAAGCTCGGCGCAGAAACCCCTTACACCATCCGCACGTATCGTACGCAGACAATGTCCCTGGCTTTAGGCATCCGCACGTACGAATGGCCATTCATTATCGCAGACGTCAGCCAGGCGATCCTAGGCGCAGATTTCCTCTGCGCCTTTTCACTAGTCCCCGATGTCCGCGGTAACGACCTCCGACCCTCCACCAGCAGCGATGAGCCCGCCGCTCCGCCGGCCGCCACCCCGCCCAGCCCGACTGTCCAGGCCATCGTTGCGGCCCCCGACCCGTACGCTGAGGTCCTGGCGGAGTTTCCAGAGCTGCTCATCCAACGGTTCGACGCCTCTTCGGCCAGGCACGGCGTGTTCCACCACATCCGCACCGAGGGCCCCCCCGTTTTCGCTCGGGCCAGGAGGTTACCGCCCAACAAGCTGGTGGTGGTGCGGGCAGAATTCAGGAAGATGGAAGAAATGGGCATTGTCCATCAGTCCGACAGCCCGTGGGCCTCACCGTTGCATATGGTCTCCAAAGCATCTGGGGGGTGGAGACCATGCGGCGATTACCGCCGCCTCAATGCCGTCACCACGGCCGACCGCTACCCCATACCGCACCTCCAGGACTTCTCGTCTGGGCTGGTAGGTGCCGTGGTGTTCTCCAAGATCGATTTGGTGCGGGGCTACCACCAGATCCCTGTGCGTCTGGAAGACATACCAAAGATTGCCACGATTACTCCGTTCGGGTTGTTCGAATGGTTGCGCATGCCTTTCGGTTTAAAGAACGCGGCACAGTCCTTCCAGCGACTCATGGACCATGTTGGTCGAGATTTGCCTTTTGTGTTCATTTATTTAGATGATATCCTGGTCGCCAGCCCCTCGGAGCAGGAACACCTGGTCCACTTGCGGTCTGTATTCCAGCGGCTCCAAGACCACGGGCTCATTATCCAACCCTCCAAGTGTCAATTTGGCCTCCCTTCTCTCGATTTCTTAGGGCACAGAATCACCCCTGCCGGCGCCACCCCTTTGCCCGAGAAGGTGGAGGCTATCCGGGCATTCCCGCGGCCCACCACAGTGAAGGGTCTGCAAGAGTTCGTGGGCATGGTGAACTTCTACCATAGGTTCGTCCCGGCAGCAGCGCAGGTCATGCGCCCGCTCTTCCAGTGCCTCGCGGGTAAACCTGTCGAGTTGGTGTGGTCCTCGGCCACGGAGTCGGCCTTTGCAGCAGCTAAGGCGGCTTTGGCAGACGCCACCATGCTTGCCCACCCAAGCGCCTCCGCCCCCACGGCCCTGACGGTTGATGCGTCTGACGTGGCGGTGGGAGGGGTTTTGGAACAGCAGGTCGGTGGCCTTTGGCAGCCCTTGGCGTTTTTCAGCCGGCAACTTAGTTCGGCTGAGCTGAAATATAGCGCCTTTGACCGAGAGCTTCTGGCTCTCTACTTAGCTGTCTGTCACTTTAGGTATTTCCTAGAAGGCCGCCCGTTTGTGGCCTTTACGGACCATAAACCGTTGACTTTTGCTTTTTCCAAATTGTCCGACCCATGGTCGGCCCGCCAGCAGCGGCACCTGACTGCCATCTCTGAGTTTACCACCGATGTCCGTCATGTCGCGGGTAAGCTTAATGCTGTTGCTGACACCCTGTCTTGGCCTGCTGTTTCCCCCATTTCAGCGGTGGACTGCGAGGTGGATCCCCAGGAGCTTGCGGAGGCACAGCTCCTGGCGGACACCGCCTCGGCATACCAGTCCACCCCTTCAGGGTTGAAGTTGGCTCAGGTGGCCTGCGGGCCGGCGGGCACAAAAGTCTGGTGTGATGTTTCCCTCCCCCGTTCCAGGCCGGTGGTGCCACCCTCCCTTCAGCGCCGGGTGTTTGATGCCATTCATGGGCTGGCACACTCGTCCATCCACTCCACCTCTGCCTTAGTAGCCGCTCGGTTTGTGTGGCATGGCCTGCGAAAGCAGGTAGTGGCCTTGGCCCGTTCCTGCGTTCCCTGCCAGACCGCTAAAGTCCAACGCCATGTGCAGCCCCCGGTACAAGAGTTTGCGGTCTCAGCGGTCCGTTTTTTCCATATTCATGTAGATTTAGTCGGACCTTTGTCTTCCTCCCGGGGCTACACCCATCTGCTCACGGCGGTGGATAGGTTCACCCGGTGGCCGGAAGCTTTCCCATTGTCAGATACCTCCGCTGCCTCTTGTGCCAGGGTCCTGGCCCTCCATTGGTTGGCCCGTTTCGGAGTTCCGTCCGTTATTACCACCGACAGAGGGCCACAGTTCACCTCTACCCTCTGGGCCACGCTAGCAGAGCTGTACGGCTCCCGGTTGCAACACACCATGGCGTACCATCTAATGGGCTAGTGGAGAGGTTCCACCGACAACTCAAGGCGGCCCTCAGTGCGCGGCTGGAGGGCCCGGACTGGGTAGACCAACTTCCCTGGGTCCTTTTGGGCATCCGGACCGCTCCTAAGCAGGATCTCGGTGCTTCGTCCGTGGAGCTAGTATATGGCTCGCCACTTCGAGTACCCGGAGATTTGCTGCCGGAGTCCTCTGGCCAGCTGCCCTCAGTTCCGTCGGTTTTAGCATCACTCCGGGCACGCGTGAGTTCCCATGCCCCGGTTCCTACTTCGCGTCATGGGTGTCTCAAGGTGCATGAACCGCCTGCCTTGAAGGACTGTGAGTTTGTGTTTCTGCGTAGGGATGCCCATCGTTCCTCGTTGCAGAAAGTCTATGAAGGGCCGTTCCGGGTTTTGCGTAAAGGGACGATCACCTTCACCTTAGACGTGGGCGGCAGGAGTGAGCTCGTCTCGGTGTCCAGGCTTAAACCTGCGCACTTGGATCCGGACAGCCCTGTCCTGGTCGGCCAACCGCCTCGGCGAGGTCGTCTTCCTGCAGTTCCACCCGGTCCCAGACCCCCTGCTCCTGTGGTTCCGGCTGCCCCTCTCCTTACTCGTTCTGGTCGCAAAATCCGGCTCCCTGCTAGGTTCCGTACCTCGGGTTCTGGGGGGGGGGGTCATGTAGCGACCATGGAGATTGTTCCTGGGTGTCGAACCCTCAGATTGGCCAGCAAGGTCACGTGTGGGTGCGACCGTAGGGATTGGTCCAGGGAGTGCGACCGCTGATTGGACAGCGTCGTCACGTGTAGTTTTGGCGCCCAAAACCAGTCAGTTAGGAGACTTCTTCGAAGTGAACAGTTAGAATTAATGGTTGTCTGTAATCTCGTTAAGTAAACTTTGTGATCGAATATTGCTGTCGCAATAAACTTCTTCAACAAAGAACGAGCCTCCAGACTCGCCATAGTATACAATTAAAGGAATATTCAACAGAAACCGTATTTCACTCGCCTGGCCGGGTGGCAGCGTTGGGCTGCGTTGATATTGCTTTACTGTTTAATTAAAATGGCTTTCTTGTGGTATATTTAGATTTACACCCGCTCTGTTGAGCAGATCCACTTGTTCACCTGAGCTGGCTTGTTAGTGTCTAATGCTACCCTGTGCACTTTCTCTCCTATTTAGCTTGATGTAAGGTCGATTGAGTCAGCTGTTTTGTATGCGTGGTATCTGAGCTGAGGCTGGAGAGAGAGAGAGATAAAAAGCGTGCAGTGGATACAGAAGAGTCCGGCTTCAGGAATCAGGACCGAAGAAGAGTGAGATTTTGCAGGGAGATAAGGGAACCTTGTTAGCCTTTCAGTGGGAGGAAGAGACAAGGGAGGGACTTGTGAGGAATCTTGCAGGAGGTGAGATGGACATCAAACGGTGGCAGATCTGATGAGCCGTTTGATAAAATATCAGAGCTGCTACCTGCTGTGACAATTCGCCAGGTGTTGGCTCCTGCGGGAGAGGGCTGGCACTCGGGAGATTTAATGAGCGTCGGTGCACAGGGAATATGTGAGTGCTCCGCCTCCGAGCCTCCGACCGAACAGGGGCAGTGGGGGAGGGGTGGGCGGTTGAGAGACGCCAAAGAGATTTAATAATTAAAACGTGGAAATTAAAAACACTCCCAAGGGAGAGGAGGGAGAGGGAGGGGGGAACCTAACCCAGAGAATGTAAACCCACAAGCGCCTGGCGGTCCAACCCTGAACACTGCTGGAAGCACTCAAATACGGGACAAGGGCTGTCCTGTACGGGGCAACCCAATTCAGCCCAATTCGGCTAATAGGGGACAGTTGGCAACCCTAAGCCTGAGTGCCGTGAGGATGAGGAGGAAGAACAACAGGAGCAGAAGGAAAGTGATAGTCACCAGGTAGATCTCCTTACTCAGATCCACATGTCACAGGCATGGATGCGGTGTATAGGGGACTCTCTCATAGGTGGCTGAGTTTCAAAAAGATCCCACAGTAAGGATGTAGAGGCCTTGCAGACGGTGAAGAAGAGGTTTACTAAGATGCCGCCAGTGTTAGAGGATATTAATTATAAGGAAGCATTGTACAAATTTGGATCATTTTCTCAGGAGCTTCCAAGGCCGAGGGGAGGAATGATAGAAATATATAAAATTATGAGAGGCATAGATTGGGTAGACTGCCAGAACCTCTTTTCCCATGGTGGAAATGTTAAATACTTGAGGGCACAAGCTTAAGGTGAGTGGGGGAAAGTTTAAAGGAGGTTTGCGAAGCATGTTTCTTTGACACAGAGAGTGGTGGGTGGTGAGAACACAATCCCGTGAGAGATGGTGGAAGCAGATATGATACCAAAGATAGACACTCAGCGGAACAGGCAACATCTCTGGAGAGAAGAAATGGGTGACATTTCGGGTTGAGACCCTCTTCAGACTGGGTCTGACCCGAAATGTCACCCGTCCCTTCTCTCCAGAGATGCTGCCTGTCCTGCTGAGTTACTCAGCATTTTGCATCTATCTTTGGTTTAAACCAGCATCTGCAGTTCCTTCCTACCAATGTTTAAGAGGCATTTATGAACAGGGAGGGAATGGAGGGATGTAGACTGTATGCAGAATGATGGGATTAATTACATTTGGCCTAATGTTCAGCACATGCAATGTTGGGTGGAGCTCCAGTCTTGTATGTTCAAAATATAAATGACCAAATGAAACTCATTCGCTTTATCCACACTGCATTTCTGAACATCAATGTGTAACGCCAAGACAGGAGAGGATGAATAGGCAGTATATCCCCTCACATCCTGCTCTATGGCACACTAACACTGAATACAACACTTGAAGAGTGAATCCCTGCTCCAATACCTCTGCTATCACATCTGTCTATCTCCTATTAGTGGCACCGACTCAAGCGTGAAATGTGTAGGTCACCATGACAGACTGTGTAATCATGAGATTTCTTCCTCCGTTGTTTCATTCTGGGAATTCTCAGGAGAATCCTGGTAGAGATGACCGTGGCCACATTCTGCCCCAGTCCTCTTATGGATGGCATAACGGTGCAGTTGATGGGGCTGCTACCTCAGCCCAACTTGCCCACACCGGCCAACAAATCCCAGCTACACTAGTCCCACCTGCCTACGTTTGGCCCACATCCCTCAAACCTGTCCTATCCATGTACTCGTCTTACCGTTTCTTAATTATTATGATAGTCCAAGCCTCAACTACCTCCTCCGGCAGCTTGTTCCATACGCCCATCATCCTTTGTGTGGAAAAAGTTACCCCTCGGATTCCCATTAAATCTTTTCCCCTTCACCTTAAACCTATGTCCTCTGGTCCTCGATTCACCTACATTGGGCAAGAGACTCTGTGCATCTACCCGATCTATTCCTCTCAGGATCAGTTTCTGTGGATTGGAGGATAGCTAATGTTATCCCACTTTTCAAGAAAGGAGCGAGAGAGAAAACGGGGAATTACAGACCAGTTAGCCTGACTTTGGTGGTGGGAAAGATGCTGGAGTCAATTATTAAAGAGGTAATAACGGTGCATTTGGATAGCAGTCCAAGTCAGCATGGTTTTATAAAAGGGAAATCATGCTTGACTAATCTTCTGGAATTCTTTGAGGATGTGACAAGTAAAATGGATGAAGGGGAGCCAGTGGATGTAGTGTATCTAGACTTTCAGAAAGTCTTTGATAAGGTCCCACACGGGAGATTGGTGAGCAAAATTAGAGCACATGGTATTGGGGGAAGGGTGTTGACATGGATAGAGAATTGGTTGGCAGACAGGAAGCAAAGAGTAGGAGTAAACGGGTCCTTTTCAGAATGGTAGGCAGTGGCGAGTGGAGTGCCGCAAGGCTCGGAGTTGGGGCCTCAACTGTTTACCATATATATTAATGATTTGGAAGAGGGAATTAGAAGCAACACTAGCAAGTTTGCGGATGACACAAAGCTGGGTGGCAGTGTGAACTGTGAAGAGGATGTTAGGAGGTTGCAGGGTGAGCTGGACAGGTTGAGTGAGTGGGCAGTTGCGTGGCAGATGCAGTATAATATAGATAAATGTCAGGTTATCCACTTTAGCGGGAAAAACAAGGAGGCAGATTATTATCTCAATGATGTTAGGTTAGGTAAGGGGGAGGTGCAGCGAGACCTGGGTGTCCTTGTACACCAGTCACTGAAAGTTAGAGTGCAGGTACAGCAGGCAGTGAAGAAAGCTAATGGAATGTTGGCCTTCATAACAAAAGGATTTCAGTATAGGAGTAAAGAGGTTCTGCAGTTGTTTAAGGCCCTGGTACGACCACATCTGGAGTATTGTGAAGGACATCCTTGTAATTGAGGCAGTGCAGCGTAGGTTCACGAGATTGATCCCTGGGATGTCGGGACTGACATATGAGGAAAGATTGAAAACACTAGGCTTGTATTCACTGGAGTTTAGAAGGATGAGAGAAGATCGTATAGAAACATATACAATTATAAAAGGACTGGTCAACCTAGATGCAGGAAAAATGTTCCCAATGTTGGGCGAGTCCAGAACCACAGTCCACAGTCTTAGAATAAAGGGGAGGCCATTTAAAACTGAGGTGAGAAAAAACTTTTTCACCCAGAGAGTTGTGAATTTGTGGAATTCTCTGCCACAGAGGGCAGTGGAAGCCAAATCACTGGATAGATTTAAGAGAGAGTTAGATAGAGCTCTAGGGGCTAGTGCAATCAAGGGATATGGGGAGAAGGCAGGCATGGGTTATTGATTGTGGACGATCAGCCATGATCACAATGAAGGGCGATGCTGGCTCAAAGGGCGGAATGGCCTCCTCCTGCACCTATTTACTATGTTTCTATGTTTCCTCCTCCGCCACTGCCGCCGCCCGCCTCGCACCACGCTGCCTTCATATCATATCATATATATACAGCCGGAAACAGGCCTTTTCGGCCCACCAAGTCCGTGCCGCCCAGCGATCCCCGTACATTAACACTATCCTACACCCACTAGGGACAATTTTTACATTTACCCAGCCAATTAACCTACATGTCCTCCTCCATCTTCTTGAAGAGCGCCATGAAGCTGCCGTCGTTGGCGAAGGCGTTCACCAATTTGCTCTCCTCACCACCATCCCTGTCCTGTCGGCGTGACGATGTGCTGCACAGAGCCCAGTTTGAAGTTGGCCTCGAAGCCCGGCCGCGGGTGGAGAATGCAGGCTGGGGGGGTCTTTCCAAGCGGGCAGTCGATGAGGAAGCCGCGGCGGTCTCTGGAGAACAGGGCAAGGGAGCAGCGGGGCAGCGAGCAGCAGCAGCTCCGGCACCTGTCCCTACCAGCAGCCGAAGATACCAGGATTCTTCTACTTTCCAATTTATGCTCTTTCCTGAATTATTCAATATATAGAATCTCACAGTTGTGCTCTTTGAAATTGCTGTTTAAAAGTGTTTTGATTTTAAGTGGTCTAAGTGCACAAATAAAATATTGGGCTGTAAATGAAGGAAGAGTAGACACTGGTCTAAACACAAAAAGCTGGAGACAGCGGGACAGGCAGCACATCTGGAGAGACGGACTGGGTGACGTTCCGGGTCGAGACCCTTCTTCTGAAGAACCATTCCTTCTATCCAGATATGCTGCCTGTTCCACTGAGTTTTGTGTCCATCTGGTCAGAAATTAACCTTGGTGGCCGGGAAGCAGCAGCTCTACCCGCTGCACCATCATACCAAGCTGCGAAATGTGAGAAGCCATCTAATTCATGCCATGGAGCCAACATCATTATAAAGCTCATACTTTTGTGCATTTACATTGAATGAAGTGGAATGTTTTCAACTGCTATAATTATTTATCAGCTAGCGCATCCAGTTTTCCAATGCCCAGGTAAAGATCCAGTTGGGAACATTGACCTTCAACCCCATCCTCATCCGCATTCTCTGTATAAATAGTTTCACTTACTATGCTTACAATATGTCAACATTAGCCGTTCAAGTTGTTGGATGCCTGGAATAAGGTATCAGGGGTAGGGCATTCACTATCACATTACAACATACTTCCAAACACAAATTGTACAAACAGTAATATGACAATAACCAGATACGTTGATCTTAGATGTTGATTAAGGATGAGATGGCAGGCAGCTCACTCAAGAAAGTTCAGAGGTGGGCAGATAGCCAAAGACAACATCTCCTAGGTACATCACTCCCTCCATGTTGGATCTGAGGGTGGTATTGAGGTAGTGTTGATCCTTAGGAGCCAATGCCTTTGATCCTCATGTGTATTTACTTATTAAATTATTTTAAATTAAATTGGTGACTAAAGGATGATGCCTGCAAAAAAAACGCACTCCCTCAGTATTGCCCACAGATGTCTTGTAATCGAGGCAAGAAGACTGCCACTGAGCTGGGACTGACAGGCTGAAATCAAAATTTATGACCCTTCGTTTTCTGTCTCTGCATAGTGTTAATTCCATTGTCCATTCTTGCGAGGCTTTCTTTAAAATGCATTTTTTGGACCAAGCTTTCAATTGGCCTTTTTAATGCTTCACCATCTTGGTGAGGTAATGCAGGGATGTAATGCTGAGTGCCTTATAAAGCTATAAGGCACTGGCCAGACCGCATTTGGAGTAATGTGAACAGTTTTGGGCCCCATATCTGAGGAAGGATGTGCTGCCATTGGAGAAGGTCCAGAGAAACTTTACGAGAAAGATCCCAGGAATGATTGGGTTAACATATAATGAGCATTTGATGACACTGGGCCTGTACTCGTTGGAGTTTAGATGGATGAGGGGGGACCTCATTGAAACTTACCGAATCGTGAAAGGCCTGGATGGAGTAGATGTGGAGAGGATGTTTCCACAAGAGGGAGAGTCTAGGACCACCTCAGAATAAAAAGGAGAAGTGGAGAATTTTCTTTGGTCAGAGGGTGGAGAATCTGTGGAATTCATTGCCACAGAAGGCAGTGGAGGCCAAGTCAGTGGATATTATTAAGGCAGAGATTGATATATTCTTCAATAGTACAGGTGTCAGGAGATATGGGAAGGCAGGAGAATGGGGCTGAGAGGGAAAGATAGTCAGCCATGATTGAATGATGGAGTAGATTTGATGGGCCAAATAGCCTAATTCTACTCCTATAACAAGGAATTTATGAACATGATCGATGTCTCATCTTTTACTCCCCTAAATGTTTCCCCATTAAAATTGTGTTAAAAGCTATATCAAAATTCAATTTACTGTTGTTTAAAAGATACAATGACTGCTGGACAGATGAACATATATAAATTATACATTCCGACCTGGATTGCTTTATATCACTGGTAGCCTTTGCTGTTAACAAATCCATTCCAAATCCACTTATAGTGAACAGAGTCAAGGTTTCACAGTCACACAGCACGAAAACAGGCTCTTTGGCTCTATGAGTTATTCATACTAATCTCCATTTTTATTATTATATTTTCCTCAACTTCCCCAGACTTATCTACACTCTTGAAGCATACACTTACCAGCACACACAGCTTTGTGATGTGAGCGGAAGCCAAAGCACTCAGAAGAAACCCCATACAGTCTCAGGGAGAAAGCGTAAACAATGCACAGACTGCATCTGTGGTCCAGATACCTTGGAATCTACGTGACTAGGAAATATACTTCTTTATTTAAATCAAATTTCCCTTCTTTAGTTACTAAATTACATAGAAATATCCAATTTTGGAAAACACTCCCCATTTCACTAGCTAGTCGAATTAATGCTATAAAGATGATCTTCCTCCCACAGCTACTATATGTATTTCAAGCAATCCCGATACACCTTCCAAAAATCTTTTTCAAAAAAATTGATTCAATTATTACTAATTTTATTTGGGATTATAAGACCCATAGAATAAATAAAAGACATTTATGCAAGTCTAAAACTAATGGAGAATTCGCTTTACCAAACTTCCTATTTTATTACTGGACGGATAACATTGAAAATATAACCTTCTGGCTGAACGACATTGATCGGCAACCAGATTGGTTAAAGTTGGAGACGGAGGATTGCTTACCATTTGACATTGGTGCGATCTTATTCGCCCCAATAACTTTGAATAAAAAAACATATGGAGGAAATCCGATTATACATAGTGTTATCCGTATTTGGAAACATTTAAAACTCACTTTAAAATTGAGTAATTTATCTTTCTTCCTACCCATTGCAAATAACCCTTCTTTCAAACCGTCTGTCTCAGATAGAGGATTCATTCAATGGAAAAGTTATGGAATTAAAATGGTGGGAGACCTCTATCATAAGGGAACTTTTCTCTCTTTTCAGGAATTACAACAGAAGTATGGATTACATGCTAATAATTTTTTTAGATATTTACAACTCAGAGATTATGTAAAATCACATACGCAAGAATATAGATTTAGAGGCCCAGGAATTCTTGATGAATGCTTGAACCGTCACTACAATACAAATAAATTAATATCTTATATTTATAACACTCTTTTAGATACCGACATTCCGTCATCAGAATCATATAGACGAGCATGGGAGGACGAATTGGCTCAACCCATAATGCAAGACATATGGAACAAAAGTTTACAACACATACATCAATGCTCGTTAAACACTAGACACTCATTAATACAATTTAAAATATTACACAGACTACATTATTCGAAGACAAAATTAAACAGGATCTTCCCAAGTATTTCCCCTATTTGTGATAAATGTCAATTTCAAGAAGCCAATTTAACTCACACTTTTGTGACTTGTACAAATATGCTAAATTTTTGGATCGATATTTAAAAAATCATTTCCAAAGTTATCGATAACCAACTGGATTTAGATCCAAAATTAATCATTTTAGGAATATCAGAACACATTACAAAACTTTATGCTAAGTCAGAGACACTTTCTTGACTACAGTTTAATAACTGCGAAAAAATTAATACTTAAATTTTGGGAAAAAACAGTAACCCCCATAACTAAAATGTGGATTACGGAAATGACCGAGACCTTGCATTTGGAAAAAATAAGGTTTGCCTTAATTGACAAACCAGATCTATTTTTTAAAATATGGTCTCCATTTATTGATTTTTTTAAAAAGTAAATGGGTTTGTCACAAAACGAAAATTTAAAACTAAAGTTAAAACTTGAGTTTAGGGTTGGATGTACAACTATACTCATTAACTCCCGGATCTATCCCCATAATCTTTATGTTTGTAATTCTCTTTTTTCTCTGCTCTCTATTAGTTTATAGTCTTTTTTTTTCAGTCTCTTTTCATCTTTATTTTTTCTTTAAAAATTAAAAAAATAAAATAAAATAAATTTTTAAAAAAGAATTAAGTAGGAAGGAACTGCTTTCCACCAAAGATAGACACAAAATGCTGGAGTAACTCAGCAGAACAAGAAGCATCTCTGGATAGAAGGAATGGGTGACTTTTCAGGTCGAGACCCTTCTTCAGAACCTTTATCTGACGAAGAATGAACCAAAACATCACCCATTCCTTCTATCCAGAGACGCTGTGTGTTCCATTGAGTTACCCCAGCATTTTATGTCTGTCTGAGATCAGAAATGAACCTTGGTGGGTGGAAAGCAGCAACAGCTCTACTCGCTGCACCTTCCTACCAAACTGCAAAATGTGAGATTCCATGTAATTCATGCCATGGAGCCAACTTCATTGTGAAACGTATACTTTTGTGCCTTTACATTGAATGAGATTGAATGTTTTCCTCTGCTACAATTATTTCAGACAGCTCGTGGAAGGCAGCGGAGAAGTTGGGGCCAGAGCCTGGCGGGTCAGTGGGAACCCTGTGTCAACGGAGCCCGCGGCCGACCGAGCCGGGGTCAACGGAGCCCGCGGCTGGGGCCTGGGTCAGTGGAGCCCGCGGCTGGGGCCTGGGTCAGTGGAACCCACGGCTGGGGCCTGGGTCAGTGGAGCCCGCGGCTGGGGCCTGGGTCAGTGGAGCCCACGGCTGGGGCCTGGGTCAGTGGAGCCCGCGGCTGGGGCCTGGGTCAGTGGAGCCCACGGCTGGGGCCTGGGTCAGTGGAGCCCGCGGCTGGGGCCTGGGTCAGTGGAGCCCACGGCTGGGGCCTGGGTCAGTGGAGCCCGCGGCTGGGGCCTCGGTCAGTGGAGCCCACGGCTGGGGCCTGGGTCAGTGGAGCCCACAGCTGGGGCCTGGGTCAGTGGAGCCCACGGCTGGGGCCTGGGTCAGTGGAGCCCACGGCTGGGGCCTGGGTCAGTGGAGCCCACGGCTGGGGCCTGGGTCAGTGGAGCCCACGGCTGGGGCCTGGGTCAGTGGAGCCCACGGCTGGGGCCTGGGTCAGTGGAGCCCACGGCTGTGGCCTGGGTCAGTGGAGCCCACGGCTGGAGCCTGGGTCAGCAGAGCCCGCGGCTGGAGCCTGGGTCAACGGATCCCACGGCTGGGGCCTGGGTCAGTGGAGCCCGCGGCTGGAGCCTGGGTCAACGGAGCCTGCGGCCGACCGAGCCTGGGTCAGTGGAGCCCACGGCTGGAGCCTGGGTCAGCAGAGTCCACAGCTGGAGCCTGGGTCAGTGGAGCCCACGGCTGGAGCCTGGGTCAGCAGAGCCCGCAGCTGGAGCCTGGGTCAACGGAGCCCACGGCTGGGGCCTGGCGGGTCAGAGTCAGAACCCCGTGTCAACGGAGCCGACAGAGCCTGGGTCAACCCCACCAAGGTGTTCGAGGAGGACCTGGAGGCATAAGTGGAGAGGCCAGTGCATGGTGGCGCTAACCGATGGACGAGGATGAACCACGTAGGAGCGAGGACTGCGCTGCCGGGGGATGGAACAATGGAGGGCCCGGCGTGGGGGAACCACCGTGAAGGAGGGGGGGTGGAGAACAAAGGTGGACCTGGCGCGGGATACTTTGTAACTTTGTCCGCGCCCTTTATGTAGCGACTATCCTATATCTTGGGTATGCAAGCAAAGAATTTCACTGTGACTTGACACATGTGACAATAAAGTTTTCATTCATTCATTCATTCATTATCAGCTATCTCATCCAATATTCCAACGCGTAGGTAAAGATCCCGTTAGGAACATTGACCTTCAACCCCATCTATATCCTCATTCACTGAATAATCAGTTTCATTATATTCACTTACTATGCTTACTTTATGTCAACATTAGTGGTTCAACCCCAAACATTCAATCAGTGGACCGTTTGAGAATAGGAACAAGGAACTGTAGATGTTGGTTGACACACAAAAGGACACAAAGTGCTGAAGTAACTCAGCAGGCGAGGCAACATTTCTGGAGAACAAGCATAGGTGATATTTTGTGTCGAGACCCTTCTTCAGAGTTTGGAAACACAGCATGGTAACAGATCCTTCGGCTCCCCGAGTCTACGCTGATCATCGATGACCCATTCACACTAGCTCTGTTTTATCCCACTTTCTCATGCACTCTCTACACACTAGGTTCAATTTACAGAGTTCAATTAATCTACAAATCTGCATATTGTTGAGCTGTGGGAGGAAACCGGAGCACCGAGAGAAAACCCACATGGTTACAGGGAGAACGTGCAAACTCCACACAAGCAGCACCCGAGGTCAGAATTGAACTGGGTCTGTGGCATTGTGGGGCAGTAGCTCCACCAGCGATCCCCGCACACTAATACTATCCTGTACACACTAGGAGCAACTTACAATTTTACCAAGCCAATTAGTCTACAAACTAGTACGTCTTTGAAGTATGGGAGGAAACCAAAGGTCACAGAGAAAACCCATGCAGGCCATGGGGAGAACGTACAAACTCCGTATGGACATCACCCATAGTCAGGATCAAACCCAGGCACTGGCACTGTAGAACAGCAAATCTACTGCTGCGCTACCGCGCCACTGTGCCCTGTCTCTCAAGGGCCAGTGTTTGGGGGATCTGACACTGTAGCCATGAACTCACTCAACATTGTTCAAAACATGGAAGTTGAATTCCAAAAATGAACCGCAAATATCAATACAGCATTCAACTGTGCATTGACCTGTGAAAATCAAATTCAATGGAATCAAGAAAGCTCTACATTGGATGGAAAAAATGCTAGAGGTGGTTGTTGGAGACTTATCATCACAGAACAACATTGCAGGAATTACTCAAGGGAGTTTCTTAGGAAGAATATTCTTCAGCTATTACATCAGAATCTCCTGCTTTCCCTCACTATCCCCTCTCCCTCCCAGTTCTCCCACTAGTCTTCCTGTGTTACATTCTATCTTTGTCCCGTCCCCTCCCCTGACATCAGTCTCGACCCGAAACGTCACCCATTCCTTCTCTCTCTCGAGATGCTGCATGACCCGGTAACTTACTCCAGCATTTTGTGTCTGCTTTCGATTTTAACCAGCATCTGCAGTTTTTTTCCTACTCATCAGAATCTCCTCTCCTCCGTAATGCCAAAAGTGGGGATAGTCACAGTGGTCAGCAGACAAGGTTAGCGGCGGTGTAGAGAAATGTGGGGAATACTGGGACTCTGGAGATCCATTGTAAAGTTGGGAGGACAGGGCCTGGGCCTCTGGAGGTTGGGAGCAAAATTGGGAGGGAGAAGATTATGTCTCAGTGGTTGGGGGAAGCTGAGAACAAAGGTGGTAATGGCACTTATTTCACTGGAGTAGAAGTCCAGCACTGCATTGTGAAGCCTTAGTTGCCCCAGGAATGAGCAATGAGGGTTGCTCAACGCATAATACCATCCCATGCATGACAATGTCAGAGGTGCAAGGGATTCATGTGAGTCCAACCAGAAATTACAGGAAGGATCAGTTTCCAATCACAGACCACTTCTGTATACAGTGATTGCATTTCATGGCAGATCTACCTGAAATCCAATAGACTGTTGACCAATATGAAGGGTGCAAGATCAAGCACTACCCACTAAGATGCTGGGCTGCCATGCTGGCAGGTGTGAGGGTGATAATTGAGGGCCTCACAGTGGTGGAGCCTCTGACAAAAAAAAAGCCTCACTGTGCTTTATAAAGGTGACCTCTTATTTTTAACCAGTGACCCCCAGTGTCAGATTCCTTCATTCTCTCCACATCCATTCTGTCCATATCCCTCATGATTGCACATATTTCGCTCATGTTGGACAAACCTGCATCGACACAAAAAGCTGGAGTAACTCAGTGGGACCGGCATCATCTGTGGATAGAAGTCTGAAGAAAGGTCTCGACCCGAAACATCACCCATTCATAGAAACATAGACATAGAAACATAGAAAATAGGTGCAGGAGGAGGCCATTTGGCCCTTCGAGCCAGCACCGCCAATCATTGTGATCATGGCTGATCGTCCCTAATCAATAACCCGTGCCTGCCTTCTCCCCATATCCCTTGATTCCACTAGCCCCGAGAGCTCCATCTAACTCTCTCTTAAATCCATCCAGTGATTTGGCTTCCACTGCCCTCTGTGGCAAAGAATTCCACAAATTCACAACACTCTGGGTGAAAAAGTTTTTTCTCATCTTAGTTTTAAATGGCTTCCCCTTAATTCTAAGACTGTGGCCCCTGGTTCTGGACTTGCCCAACATTGGAAACATTTTTCCTGCATCTAGGTTGTCCAGTCCGCTTATAATTTTATATGTTTCTATAAGATCCCCTCTCATCCTTCCAGTGAATACAAGCCTAGTCTTTGCAATCTTTCCTCATATGTCAGTCCCGCCATCCCAGGGATCAATCTCGTGAACCTACACTGCACTGCCATACAGAGATATTGCCTGACCCGCTGAGTTACTCCAGCATTTTGTGTCTATCTTCAGTATAAACCAGCGTCTGCAGTTTCTTCCCAAACCTTGGACAAACTTGGATTGTTTTCTCTGGACTGTTGGAGGTTGCGGTGAGACCTTACTGTAGTATACAAGATTATGACAGGCAAAGATAGGGTAGACAGTCAGAACCTTTTTCCCAGGGTGGGAATGTCAAAGACTAGAGGGCACAGCTTTAAGGTGAGAGGGGTGTAATGTAAAGAAGATAAGTGAGGTGATTTTTTACATAAAAGGGTGCAGTGCCTGGTGCTGGTGGCAAGTATGATAGTGGCATTTAAGAGACTTTTGGATAGGCAAATGGGTTTACAAAGAATGGAGGAATATGGATCATGTACAGGCAGATAAGAGTTGGTCTGGCATCATGTTCAGCACAGACATTGTGGGCCATAGGGCTTGTTCCTTTGCTCTACTGTTCTCTGTTTTATGAGATGTACAGGGCAAGAGTTTTTACACAGAAGTTGTTGGATGCCTGGAACACAGAACAGGAGGCAGACACAAAAAGAAGCTTTTGGATAGCCACGGCAATATGCAAGTAACGGAGGAACACGGATTACATGCAGGCAGAGGAGATTCGTTTAATTTGGCATCACTGTGGTCCAGCAGACCTGTTCCTGTGCTCTACTGTTCTATGTTCTACGTTCTATGTTCTACAAGATGTATAAGATTCTTGAATATGCACGGTAGCGCAGCGGTAGAGTTGCTGCTTTACAGCGAATGCAGCGCCGGAGACTCAGGTTCGATCCTGACTACGGGTGCTGCACTGTAAGGAGTTTGTACGTTCTCCCCGTGACCTGCGTGGGTTTTCTCCGAGATCTTCGGTTTCCTCCCACACTCCAAAGACGTACAGGTATGTAGGTTAATTGGCTGGGCAAATGTGAAAAATTGTCCCTAGTGGGTGTAGGATAGTGTTAATGTATGGGGATCTCTGGGCGGCACGGACTTGGAGGGCCGAAAAGGCCTGTTTCCGGCTGTAGATATATGATGATGATGATGATGAATGCTTTATTCCCACAGCAGCAGTCTCACCCTTCCTTCAGAATAACTCCCAGAGTTTCAGGTTGGTGTCACTGTTATACATTCAGTGTCCAGGCCTTCAAACAAATTCACTGTGTAACGGTGACTCGTTGCATATGAAGATATGAACATATTGATTAGGAGCAGGCAGAAGCCGCTCAGCCCCTTGATCCTCTTTCACCAGGTAAACAGAAACGAGCTGATCCGATTGAAATCTGTGACATTGATCAGCTGCTGAGTTTCAACTGCCCCATCTGCTGGTGGGAAATGTAGTGGAAGCAGAACCAAACTTGGGGAAAATGAAGCACAAGATTGAAAAACAAAGAACAGAGTGCTGAAGGAAGGAAGGATACTAAGTGCTTGAGTAACTAAATAGCCAGGCGGCATCCCTGGAGAACATGGATAGATGGCATTTTGGGTTGTGACCCTCCTTCAGACTGATTGAAGGGGTCAGTAAGAAAGCTGAAAGTGAGGAGGAGCAGGACAAAGTGTGTCAGGCAATGGGTAATAAAGGCAAGGAGGCTTTTTGATCGGCAAATGGTACAACAAAGGCCAGAGGTGGAAAAATAGGTGTGAGACAAAAAGATTGAAGAATTGTGAATTGACGGGAGAGACGGTAGATGTGGTGTACCTCGACTTTCAGAAAGCCTTCGACAAGGTCCCACATAGAGATTAGTGGGCAAAATTAGAGCACATGGTATTGGGGGTAGGGTACTGACATGGATAGAAAATTGGTTGACAGACAGAAAGCAAAGAGTGGGGATAAATGGGTCCCTTTCAGAATGGCAGGCAGTGACTAGTGGGGTACCGCAAGGCTCGGTGCTGGGACCGCAGCTATTTACAATATACATTAATGACTTGGATGAAGGGATTAAAAGTACCATTAGCAAATTTGCAGATGATACAAAGCTGGGGGGCAGTGTGAATTGTGAGGAAGTTGCTATGAGTTTGCAGGGTGACTTGGACAGGCAGATGCAGTTTAATGTAGATAAGTGTGAGGTTATCCTCTTTGGTGGTAAGAATAGGAAGGCAGATTATTATCTGAATGGTGTCAAGTTAGGAAAAGGGGACGTACAAAGAGATCTGGGTGTCCTAGTGCATCAGTTACTGAAAGGAAGCATGCAGGTACAGCAGGCAGTGAAGAAAGCCAATGGAATGTTGGCCTTCATAACAAGAGGAGTTGAGTATAGGAGCAAAGAGGTCCTTCTACAGTTGTACAGGGCCCTAGTGAGACCGCACCTGGAGTACTGTGTGCAGTTTTAGTCTCCAAATTTGAGGAAGGATATTCTTGCTATTGAGGGCGTGCAGCGTAGGTTTACTAGGTTAATTCCCGGAATGGCGGGACTGTCATATGTTGAATGACTGGAGCGAATAGGCTTGTATACACTGGAATTTAGAAGGATGAGAGGGGATCTTATTGAAACATATAAGATTATTAAGGGGTTGGACACGTTAGAGGCAGGAAACATGTTCCCAATGTTGGGGGAGTCCAGAACCAGGGGCCACAGTTTAAGAATAAGAACGTTTAGAACGGAGATAAGGAAAAACTTTTTCAGTCAGAGAGTTGTAAATCCGTGGAATTCTCTGCCAATTCTCTGAATGCATTCAAGAGAGAGCTAGATAGAGCTCTTAAGGATAGTCAGGGGGTATGGGGAGAAGGCAGGAACGGGGTACTGATTGAGAATGATCAGCCATGATCACATTGAATGGTGGTGCTGGCCCGAAGTGCCGAATGGCCTCCTCCTGCACCTATTGTCTATTGCCTATAATTGTGAAGCCAGAGGTGAGAATGCAGGTGGAGGGGGAGAGGAAAAATAAGTGCGAGTCTCGGTGGGGCACAGGGGGACGGGGCGAGAGAGGGGGGTGTGGGGAGAAAGGGGAGAGGGGTGGTTAGACATTACTTAAAATTCAATGTTCATACCTTTGGGTTCTGAGCTACCCAAGCGGAGTATGAGGTGCTGTTCCTCCAGTTTGTGTGTGGCCTCTGGAAACGGAGGAGGCCCAGGACATAAAGGTCAATATATGAATAGGAAGGGGGGTTAAAATGATCAACCAGGAGATCCAGTAGGCCTTGGCGGACTGAGCACGTGTTCAGTGAGACTGTTTTCAAGTCTATGCTTGGTCTTGTACGTTCACAAGTTCACAATTTATAGGAGTAGAATTAGACTATTCGGCCCATCGAATCTACTCCGCCACTCAATCATGGCAGATCTCTGCCTCCTGTGAGAAACAGGATGATTAAACCACCAGAAACAGGATACTGGAACAACCACTCTACCAAGGACAGGGCTATTAAACTGTCCGGGGGGGGGTAGAGATAGGCTGGATGATTGAACTACCATGATGCCGGGGACAGGGCTATTAAACCGTCAGAGACAGAGACAGGCTGGATGATTGAACTACCACCGAGTTCGTTGGAGCACTGAGAGTGTGGTACGGGGATAGAGGCAGACTGGACAAAGGGCCATAAATTTAGGAGAGTGTCAAAGCAGCAGGGATGGGTTGAAATGGGTTGTGAAGGTAACTAAGGGTCATGTGGATAACTACTGCGCTTGCTCAACTAGATAAATGAATATTGCAAATACGCCCCTGAGTGGGGAACTGCCAATTGCCATGCACATACAATGTATGATCTGGGGGGGTACCTGGGGGCGGTACAGAAGATTGTGCACCTCAGCGCTCTGATTGGAAGGAGCCCGAAGGGGAGGAGGATTCAGCAGAAGGGAGGGAGATTCAACGAAGTTGTACTGTATAAAGAGAAGGCACTGTCTTTGTCTCGGGGTGTCTCAGTTTAGGGAGGCACCCGGTTCTGCAGACTCGTAAATAAATTTCTTGTTTCCACGACTTTGTCTCTGGCATCGTGATTGTGAGCACTCACATTTTACATCTCACACTCCTAATCCCATTTTCTTGCTTTCTCTCCATAACCCTTGACACCCGTTCTAATCAAGAATTTGTCTATCTCTGCCTTGGCCTCCACAGCCCTCTGTGGCTATGAGTTCCACAGATTAACTACCTTCTGACTGAAGAAATAAGGCCACATCGGGAACACCGGATGCAGTAGATGAGTTGCGAGTGAACCTCTGTCTCACCTGGAAAGACTGCTGGATGGAGGCGAGGGAGGAGGTATATGGACAGGGGGAGGAGGGTGGAAACTAGTGGGGAAGTTGATGAAATCAATCGTTTACTCGTGTGTCAGACGATGTTCTGCCATCGCTTTGCCACAGTCAGTGGCACATCTGTGCCTCTGCGGAGTTCATCCACAGTGCATGCCTCTCCACCACAAGTCAGTAGGAGGGCCATTGTCTGTACCTCTCCACTGTTGCATTTGTCAAAATGCAGAACTCAATGAGTTCTGCACGGGTGCAGGAGGCAGCCCCGATGCGGTCGTTGATGTAGCAGATAAAGAGTTAAAGCATGGTGCATGTGTAAGCCTAAAACAAGGACTGTTCAATGTAAAAAAACTTTAGTCTTTCATGCAAAGACAATCCATAGAAGTTCATAGCTGAGGTTCATGTATGCAAAATAACAATTTTAAGATGTTGGCACTAAGACTTGAAAAAAGCTCAAAGAACAGCCAATGCCAGATAAAAATAATCATAATAACACGCAAAAAGCTGGAGTAACTCAATGAGACAGGCAGCATCCTGTCCCGCTGAGTTACTCTAGCATTCTGTGTCTATCCTCAGTGTAAACCAGCATCTGCAGTTCCTTCCCAAACATCATAATTACGCAATTGTCCCATCCTGCAGGAAGTCTGGAAGAACAATTGAAGACTGAATTAAGTTAGAGTGCTGATGTTACCCACTAAGTTACTCCAACACTTTGTGCCTTTTTTGTTGTAAAGGAGCTTCTCTGGAGAAGAAGGATGAGTGATGTTTGGGGTGAGGATCCTTCTTCACACTGCAGTTGCTTGTGCCGGAGACTATTTTGTTTCTTTTGCTACTCCAGCACTTTGTGTCTATCTTTGGTATATACCAGCATCTGCAGTTCCTTTCTTGCCTGAGACCACATGCTGGCATCCAACAAAGTCTCTCTGACAGTGTCTCTCTCCAGCATTTTGTGTCTACGCTGGCATCCAACTACTGCCTTGAGCAAAGATGGCGACGCCTGGAGCAAGTTGTCACAGCCGCAACACGCATGCGTCTGGAATGACGTGACGTGAAGCTCTATATAAGGGCGGTGGGGGGAGGCGGCCGTCCATTTTGTCGATGCCCAGGTGAGGAGAGAGGAAGGGAGGGGAGGGGAGGGGAGTGGAGGGGAGTGTAATCCGCCGCCATCCTGGGCGAGGGCGGCCTGCCCGGCACCGCCGCCCGTGCCGGGGGATAGGGTGGGTGCTGGGGAACCCAGGGATCCCTGTATGGATGGCGGTGTTTCCCGCTGGTGCCGGGCCTGGCGGTGGACAGGGCGGGGATTGTGGTCGTGCAGCGGCCTGGATGTGTGTGTGTGGCGGGGCCTGGTGCCGGTGGCTGCACCAAGCCGCAGTGTGCTCCATGCACACACTGAGTCTCGGGGTGTGGGCACCAGGCCCACAGCTGAATACTAGCCCTCCCTCGCCGCCCCACAGCTGAATACCAGCCCTCCCTCGCCGCCCCACAGCTGAATACCAGCCCACAGCTGAATACTAGCCCTCCCTCGCCGCCCCACAGCTGAATACTAGCCCTCCCTCGCCGCCCCACAGCTGAATACCAGCCCTCCCTCGCTGGCCCACAGCTGAATACTAGCCCTCCCTCGCCGCCCCACAGCTGACTACTAGCCCTCCCTCGCCGCCCCACAGCTGAATACTAGCCCTCCTTCGCCGGCCCACAGCTGAATACTAGCCCTCCCTCACTGCCCCACAGCTGAATACCAACCCTCCCTCAGTACTGCGGTTGTTTTAAGTTGCATTTTAGGCACTCAGCCGGTTGCGATAGTCAAAGAACAAACAATACAAAGTTGGGATGGAGCTCTAGAATTATCCCTCCCTGTAGGCAGTGGATGTATAAATTGGATAAGGGAATTGGGTGAACAGATGATCAATGGTCGGCGTGGATTCGGTGGGCTGAAGAGCCTGTTAACATGTTCTATATCTAATCGGGTTAGGAGGAGAGATAGATCAGCCATGATTGAATGGCGGAGTAGACTTGATGGGCCAAATGGCCTAATTCTGCTCTAATCACTTATGGTCTCATATTCACGGTCTGATAGCATGGATAGGTGCCGATTTTCGTTGTGACCTTTCTCCAGCATAAAGTCTGAAGTCATAGAAGGTAGACACAAACTGCTGGAGTAACTCAACAAGACAGGCAGCATCTCTGGAGTGAAGGAATGGGTAAGGTTTTGGGTTGAGACCCTTCTTCAGAGTCAGAGCTGTATACTTCTAACCAAATAACCTGAACCAATAACATGGAAACAGCTCCTTCAGCCCACCGAATCCATGCTGAACAAGTTCTCGTTTTATAATCTTCCACATTGGCAAAACAACTGGGTGTTCACTATCCATGTCCCTAACGATTTTGTACATTTCGATAAAGCCACACCATGGCTTCTGTTGATACTGCTCAGCAAGCCCAAGGTTGTATCTTAGCTCCTTTAAGTGAAATTGGTTCCTGTTTGTGTAGTTACACATTTTTTGGTTATTAGTTAGAAACGAGGAACTGTAAATGTAGTCTGTAGAAGTGTCCCAACTTGAGACGTTACCTATCCATGTTTCCCAGTGGTGCTGCCTGACCCACTGAGTTACTCCAGCACTTTTGTGTTTTTTAGTTATTAGTTGGTAGATGCTAAATGGTTTAAATTAGCAAAAAAACTCCAGATAGGTTGTGTTCAGCTGCTATTCAAAATAGCTTGACACTGGACTGCAGAGGGAGTGTGAAGCAGTGATCTGTGTTTTTAGTTAGAAGCTCAAGGGTGTAGGCCTGGAAGGGAAGTCCTAGGCAACTGAAGGCTCAAGCTGTGTTTCCACTTTGAAGGAAGTTACCCGAAATTCTGGTTGTCTTTGGATAATTTTAGGGAAATCATTTCGGGAAATTTCCGCATGCGAAGGGGTCCAATCCGGCCCGTGGTATGCTGTGGGGGAAAAATACCGTCTCCCCGTGCTTGTGTGCTGTATCCGCACGTACGCAGTGGGCTCGGTATCCGCACGTACGCAGTGGGCCCGGTATCCGCGCGTGTGCAGTGGGCCCGGTATCCGCGCGTGTGTAGGGGGCTCGGTATCCGCGCGTGTGTAATGGGCCCGGTATCCGCGCGTGTGCTGTGGGCCCGGTATCCGCGCGTGTGCTGTGGGCCCGGTATCCGCGTGTGTGCTGTGGGCCCGGTATCCGCGCGTGTGCTGTGGGCCCGGTATCCGCGCGTGTGCTGTGGGCCCGGTATCCGCACGTACGCCGTGGGCCCGGTATCCGCGTGTGTGCTGTGGGCCCGGTATCCGCGCGTGTGCTGTGGGCCCGGTATCCGCGCGTGTGCTGTGGGCCCGGTATCCGCACGTACGCCGTGGGCCCGTATTCCACGCATGCGCAGAGTGCCCGTTATGTGCGCAGAGGGTCCGTTATCCACGTTTGCCTGGTTGGGGAAGGCTGAGCATCGCCTCGTGTATGGGTGAGTGGTGGGGCATCGCCGCCACCAAGGCCCCGTCGTCGCGAGGCTTCACCGCTGTCGACATCCCCCACTTCGTGTTTCCATCCAAGCCAACCTTCTTACTTACTTTTAATTGGTACAGAATCAAATCATCTAATACCAAGCGATTTGGATCATGTTGCGAAATGGATCGCTTTACAGGGATTGGATCTAATGAAAGTTCCAATGATCATCGTATTCATGATGGACCTCGCGGTTATACACGTTCAAGCAAGGATGGGGAACAGTCCGATGCACCAGAAGCAGTACTGTCGTGTTCGTCTGCCAAGAAGAAAGTAAGTATGAACCCAAGTTTTCAGATGGGTGGATTCATAACCCGCATTTTTCACAGTGGCTACAGAAGAAAGACAGTGCTGGGCAGTTTGTACCGTTTTGTAGCACTTGTAAAGTGGACATCACTATAGGGGAAAGTGCAATTATAGACAATAGGTGCAGGAGTAGGCCATTCAGCCCTTCGAGCCAGCACCGCCATTCAATGCGATCATGGCTGATCACTCTCAATCAGTACCCCGTTCCTGCCTTCTCCCCATACCCCCTCACTCCGCTATCCTTAAGAGCTCTATCCAGCTCTCTCTTGAAAGCATCCAACGAACTGGCCTCCACTGCCTTCTGAGGCAGAGAATTCCACACCTTCACCACTCTCTGAAAAAGTTCTTCCTCATCTCCGTTCTAAATGGCCTACCCCTTATTCTTAAACTGTGGCCCCTTGTTCTGGACTCCCCCAACATTGGGAACATGTTTCCTGCCTCCAATGTGTCCAATCCCCTAATTATCTTATATGTTCAATAAGATCCCCCCTCATCCTTCTAAATTTCAGTGTATACAAGCCTAATCGCTCCAACCTTTCAACATACGACAGTCCCTCCATTCCGGGAATTAACCTAGTGAACCTACGCTGCACGCCCTCAATAGCAAGAATATCCTTCCTCAAATTTGGAGACCAAAACTGCACACAGTACTCCAGGTGCGGTCTCACCAGGGCCCGGTACAACTGTAGAAGGACCTCTGCTCCTATACTCAACTCCTCTTGTTACGAAGGCCAACATTCCATTGGCTTTCTTCACTGCCTGCTGTACCTGCATGCTTCCTTTCAGTGACTGATGCACTAGGACACCCAGATCTCGTTGAACATCCCCTCTTCCTAACTTGACACCATTCAGATAATAATCTGCCTTTCTATTCTTACTTCCAAAGTGAATAACCTCACACTTATCTACATTAAACTGCATCTGCCATGTATCCGCCCACTCACACAACCTGTCCAAGTCACCCTGCAGCCTTATTGCATCTTCCTCACAATTCACACTACCCCCCAGCTTAGTATCATCTGCAAATTTGCTAATGGTACTTTTAATCCCTTCATCTAAGTCATTAATGTATATCGTAAATAGCTGGGGTCCCAGCACCGAACCTTGCGGTACCCCACTGGTCACTGCCTGCCATTCCGAAAGGGACCCATTTATCCCCACTCTTTGCTTTCTGTCTGTCAACCAATTTTCTATCCATGTCAGTACCCTACCCCCAATACCATGTGCTCTAATTTTGCCCACTAATCTCCTATGTGGGACCTTGTCGAAGGCTTTCTGAAAGTCGAGTTACACCACATCCACCGACTCTCCCCTGTCAATTTTCCTAGTTACATCCTCAAAAAATTCCAGTAGATTTGTCAAGCATGATTTCCCCTTCGTAAATCCATGCTGACTCGGAATGATCCTGTTACTGCTATCCAAATGCTCAGCAATTTCGTCTTTTATAATTGACTCCAGCATCTTCCCCACCACTGATGTCAGACTAACTGGTCTATAATTACCCGTTTTCTCTCTCCCTCCTTTCTTAAAAAGTGGGATAACATTTGCTATCCTCCAATCCACAGGAACTGATCCTGAATCTATAGAACATTGAAAAATGATCTCCAATGCTTCCACTATTTCTAGAGCCACCTCCTTAAGTACCCTAACACTATCCTACACCCACTAGGGACAATTTTTACCTTTACCCAGCCAATTAACCTACATACCTGTACGTCTTTGGAGTGTGGGAGGAAACCGAAGATCTTGGAGAAAACCCACGCAGGTCACGGGGAGAACGTACAAACTCCTTACAGTGCAGCACCCGTAGTCAGGATCGAACCTGAGTCTCCGGCGCTGCATTCGCTGTAAAGCAGCAACTCTACCGCTGCGCTACTGTGCCGCTACCGATCTCTTGGAAGATCTGCTTGCACTGCTGAGGAGTTTATTACCCTCTGATGAAACTCAAATATGTTACTTAGATAAACAGAAAGTAACCAACACAACCAGACAGGTACTAAGCTTTCATTACATGAAAGAGGGAGTTGAGTAACTGAAAGGTCACAAATTTTCATTAATCAGCTGGATCCTTGCAAGGGCATGCTCAAACTACATGGCACGATGCAAGCTGCACAGCTGGACATGCTCAAACTGCATGGCACGATGCAGATAGTGCAGCAAGCTGCACAGCTGGATCCTTGCAAGGACATGCTTAAACTACATGCCAGGATGCAGATAGTGCAGAGGCAGCTGAACTTTGCAGGAAATTCATGGCTGAGTTCTGCCAGTAAATTGATAAGTTATGAAATGTAATATTTTTTCAGTTCATCTTTCATTCAATCCAAAGTTAATTTTCCTGTACACATACTGTGCAGTAGCTGCGTGTTGCATAAAGTGAACCAATGACCAGTGAAGAGACTGAAGTGAACATAGTCAATGACCCTTATTGTATTGAGTTCTTTGTGACACTATTCCAGGCACACACTGCACTGAACACACAATATGTATACCATGCAGGCTAGGCTACATCATATATAATATGCACAGTGCATAACGCCTTGCTTAAGTGAGTAACAGAAGCAGGCAGATACAGTTTAGTTACATAGATCTGTTTTGCCTTCTTTGTGTTAACGTGTGCCCGCGAAAGAAATACAACAAATTGCACACAGGAAGCATTTTTGAAAATTTCAGGAAATGCCATCAAATTCCAGGAAATTTGGGATTCTATTTAAGGATTTATTTATTTTTTGAGGTGTGGAAGCCCTGGGCTCAAGTACAAGTGGGGTGAACATAACTTGGGTGTGTATATTGATAGATAAATGAGGAACCAGTGTTGAGACAGGATTAGGGTGTTGTGTGATCTAGGGGTTGCAGTTGAAGGTGAGAGTGTGCCCATAAGTAACTTTCTCCTTGCATGTGCAACTTGCCCATCTCCAGAAAAGGTGGAAGATTCCTGATCTGGTAGGTGTTGCTTTTAAACCTGCCAGTGGTTAGTCAGCTGCCCTGTGCTTTGCTGTGCCTGTGCTGGCGTTACATCACTGGGAAATGAATGGCTGTTAACCTGGCAGTTAATTGTTGCCGTTTTGGTGATGGTTAACGATAGGCCAGGGCAGTACTGTGCATCCTAGAGTGGACCACTGCATTCACGTGTGTGGCTGGTCCTAGTACGGTTGCATACATGATTACTGCTTCATTTAATGTTTGACCTGTCAGTTTATCATTGTGGTTACACCTGCAAAAACAATTATTGTTTTTGTTGCAAAAACAAATGTCCTGAGTTTTTAACGTGGCATTAATGAAAGGCATACTTTTTGATATGTGCAATTAATGATATATACTAGTTATATTTCAGATATATACTAGTTGTATTTCATAGCTAGTTGCTGCCATTATGAAACTTGTGTTATTTGGGCTTCACATCTGAAACTTGCCTTGGTTTGATGTTGGTTTCGTTATTGTCACATGTACCAAGGAAATGCTAATAGTTTAAGGGCTGCAATAAGTTAGATTGGGACTTCATCATTGGTGTGTGAGGACTGTTCAGTTGTCTGACAACAGCAGGGAAGAAGAAGCTGTTCCTGAATCTGTTAGATTTGTTGAAGCCCATCCATACTCTGGAATAACAAACACCATCACACACTAATATTAAAGGCACAACTTTATTACGCTAGCGGGAGTGGGAGTCACTGCAAGTATGCACATTTGCAGCCCCTTCCGGTCCCACTCAATTATTTGGTGCACCGGCAGTATATTTATACATTAGTCACGGGTCCAGCTAATCACACAATCAGCACATTTCTGCACTAGTTCTTATTGTCTAGAACAGACTTGTTTTTCTCTGCAGTACTACTTGATTTAGTCGTGGTTTTCTTCAGCTTCGAAATTAAAACAGGCGACATGGAGAATTCTTCAAGAAGTTAAAAGCCTTTATTTGTAGACTGATGGGACTGAAGGCTGATAAATCCCCAGGGCCTGATGGTCTGCATCCCAGAGTACTTAAGGAGGTGGCTCTAGAAATAGTGGAAGCATTGGAGATCATTTTTCAATGTTCTATAGATTCAGGATCAGTTCCTGTGGATTGGAGGATAGCAAATGTTATCCCACTTTTTAAGAAAGGAGGGAGAGAGAAAACGGGTAATTATAGACCAGTTAGTCTGACATCAGTGGTGGGGAAGATGCTGGAGTCAATTATAAAAGACGAAGTTGCTGAGCATTTGGATAGCAGTAACGGGATCATTCCGAGTCAGCATGGATTTACGAAGGGGAAATCATGCTTGACAAATCTACTGGAATTTTTTGAGGATGTAACTAGGAAAATTGACAAGGGAGAGTCAGTGGATGTGGTGTACCTCGACTTTCAGAAAGCCTTCGACAAGGTCCCACATAGGAGATTAGTGGGCAAAATTAGGGCACATGGTATTGGGGGTAGGGTACTGACATGGATAGAAAATTGGTTGACAGACAGAAAGCAAAGAGTGGGGATAAATGGGTCCCTTTCGGAATGGCAGGCAGTGACCAGTGGGGTACCGCAAGGTTCGGTGCTGGGACCCCAGCTATTTACGATATACATTAATGACTTAGACGAAGGGATTAAAAGTACCATTAGCAAATTTGCAGATGATACTAAGTTGGGGGGTAGTGTGAATTGTGAGGAAGATGCAATAAGGCTGCAGGGTGACTTGGACAGGTTGTGTGAGTGGGCGGATACATGGCAGATGCAGTTTAATGTAGATAAGTGTGAGGTTATTCACTTTGGAAGTAAGAATAGAAAGGCAGAGTATTATCTGAATGGTGTCGAGTTAGGAGGAGGGGGAGTTCAACGAGATCTGGGTGTCCTAGTGCATCAGTCAATGAAAGGAAGCATGCAGGTACAGCAGGCAGTGAAGAAAGCCAACGGAATGTTGGCCTTCGTAACAAGAGGAGTTGAGTATAGGAGCAAAGAGGTCCTTCTACAGTTGTACCGGGCCCTGGTGAGACCGCACCTGGAGTACTGTGTGCAGTTTTGGTCTCCAAATTTGAGGAAGGATATTCTTGCTATGGAGGGCGTGCAGCGTAGGTTCACTAGGTTAATTCCCGGAATGGCGGGACTGTCGTATGTTGAAAGGCTGGAGCGATTGGGCTTGTATACACTGGAATTTAGAAGGATGAGGGGGGATCTTATTGAAACATATAAGATAATTAGGGGATTGGACACATTAGAGGCAGATAACATGTTCCCAATGTTGGGGGAGTCCAGAACAAGGGGCCACAGTTTAAGAATAAGGGGTAGGCCATTTAGAACGGAGATGAGGAAGAACTTTTTCAGTCAGAGGGTGGTGAAGGTGTGGAATTCTCTGCCTCAGAAGGCAGTGGAGGCCAGTTCGTTGGATGCTTTCAAGAGAGAGCTGGATAGAGCTCTTAAGGATAGCGGAGTGAGGGGGTATGGGGAAAAGGCAGGAACGGGGTACTGATTGAGAGTGATCAGCCATGATCGCATTGAATGGCGGTGCTGGCTCGAAGGGCTGAATGGCCTACTCCTGCACCTATTGTCTATTGTCTATTGTCTAACAACGGCTGGAACAATCAGGAAGTCAACCGCATGACTGCCCTGACTGTCCACTTAGTACATCGGGCAGTCTATGTTTATAGGATTATTCCAAACCTTATCTTCTTTACATTACCTCATACCCACACTCTCCTGCTCTATAATAATTCATTTCTTTGCAACCCTCCTGTCTGGTCTGCCACCATTAAATCCCATTTACTGACTTACTCTTATCTTAATACTCTTATCTCTTCACATTCCCCCACCCTTGTTTTCTATTCCAGTCCATCCATCCTCCCAAGACATATGTCTTCTCTTGCCACCATTATCTTTCATCCAAATGTGACAAGACAAAAGAGATAATGGTATACACGCTATAATGGTATACATGGTATAATGGTATAAGTCAAAAGTTACCAAAGTAGGAATGCCTAAGAGTACACATGCTACACAGTTAACACTTGAATGTCTGAATAGTTACAATGTGTTTGTTCGTGCAATATACAAAATATATACTCCCATATATCCCCCCTTTGAGACCTACAAGGTCTCAGAGAAAAAGAAAATCAACAGTCACACATGTCATTGACTTACGGCATATACCTGATCATTATTAGCCCCCAATTCAGGATGTTTAGATATATAATGTGCAGCTCGTCAGTGTTCTTCTCATACTAAAGTCCTGGGTCACTAGGCCAAAAACCCACGCCCATTTGCCTGGGGTAGGAAAAAAGACCCAGCTACCCTTACAATCTATATCCCTAGTACTCCTCCAATGCAATTTGGTCCTCATTATAGTATTCTATCGGCGGGGTCTGCTTCTCTTAGAGGGTAGACGCGCTCTTATCCTGGAACAACGGGAACTGCTTCACAGTAGCTTTCACGAGGAGAGATTTGATACATGGAAAAACACAACACAATATTATAGCAATTACAAGCAAGGCGATTCCAATAGACATCCCCATTGCTAATGTCCCTTCGATCCCTGAGGTCCTGCAGCCTTCTGATGTCTGCTTCTAGTCCCCGTGCTTCTTGCTTCATCCTTTCCTTTTCTCGCTGCCCCCTTCTCTGTCTATATTCCTTTATGTCTTGCTCATCGTTCCAAGTTGTGACTTCTCCCTCTGTCTCCACTATTCCCTTCAGCAAAGGACACTGCTTTATTCTGCCCTGGTCGGAATAGGGAGGGGGATACCCAGGGTCCCTTAGGCTGGGGTACAGAGTTGATTTTTTCTCCTAAAGCTCCTGACTTTCATGCTGTTTTTCAGGGTTTTCACCCTTGTTTGGAGTGGTATTCTTTTCCTGGTATGCTTTCCTCAGCCTTTCTCCTATTCTAAACAATTTAAGCACGTCTAGTTCTTTTTCCTTTTTCGTTACTCGGGTTTCTGATTTATCCTTAGGCTTATAGTTCTTAATTAATACTTCCATTTCATCACACATATCTATATCAAAATAAAAATATATCAAATTTGTATCAAAATCTATATCGGAATTTATATCATTCCGTGGGCCATTTTGTAACCAATTTTTTCATCCTTTTTTCCCATTCTTCAGAATGTTTTTTAATATCCTCTTTGGATACGAGGAATTTCTTACTTAGTAGTTCAACTGCAGTTATTTTATTCATTGTACTCGTCTTATGTTAGT